>NW_019387610.1:0-10262 GCF_000671375.1 Centruroides sculpturatus | reverse complement strand
GATCTATAAAGAATTTATTTTGATGTGTTTTTTTTCTGAGTAAATTTAAACAATTTGTTTCCTATCTCAAATATATTATTCAATCATCATCTCTGGATAACCAGTAATCTCTAATGAATCATTATTTACTGGAATACTATTGTTAAAATTAAATTAATTTAACATTCAAAGTCTACATAAAAGATCTTTACAGACTTTTTATTGAAACTACAGTACAGTCTGTTATAAAAGTATAGGAACACCATAAATTTTGTGTTTTTTCAAAATTTATTTTGAAACTATTACTGAAAATACTATTAATTATTTTTTATCATTATTTTAATTATTTTATCAGGTTTTTTACATTTCATGAAGCAGCATAATTTTTTTTTCACAAATATTCATTTTTTGATGTGTTACAAAAGTATAGGAACACCACAAATTTTGTGTGTTTTCAAAATTTATTTTGAAATTATTACTGGAAATATTATTAATTATTTTTTATCATTATTTTAATTATTTTATCAGGTTTTTACATTTCATTAAAGCGTCATAAATTTATTTTTCACAAATATTCATTTTTTGATGTGTTACAAAAGTATAGGTACACTTTCTAAAATTACATAAAAATAATTTTTAAATATACAGTAGAGCATCGATTATCCGACTCAATTGGGGACTCGGGTTGGTCAGATAACTGAAAAAATCAGATAACCAAAAATAATGAAAAAAATACATTATTAGTATAGTATATTAGTATATCGTTAACCTACTTCGCATTGAATTTTCATCAATGTTAAGCCTAACAAATTTTTTTTTAAGTAACAATCNTGTTACAAAAGTATAGGAACACCACAAATTTTGTGTTTTTTCAAAATTTATTTTGAAATTATTACTGGAAATATTATTAATTATTTTTTATCATTATTTTAATTATTTTATCAGGTTTTTACATTTCATTAAAGCGTCATAAATTTATTTTTCACAAATATTCATTTTTTGATGTGTTACAAAAGTATAGGTACACTTTCTAAAATTACATAAAAATAATTTTTAAATATACAGTAGAGCATCGATTATCCGACTCAATTGGGGACTCGGGTTGGTCAGATAACTGAAAAAATCAGATAACCAAAAATAATGAAAAAAATACATTATTAGTATAGTATATTAGTATATCGTTAACCTACTTCGCATTGAATTTTCATCAATGTTAAGCCTAACAAATTTTTTTTTAAGTAACAATCGTCGCTATTGTATCGTTAAAATTATTTTAAAATTATTTTATTGCTCACAAAACAAACAACCACTCATAATTAGAAAATTAAATCTCGTTTAAACACTGGCTTCCCTTTCATGGTCAAGCCAGTGTTGCCAGCTAAAACACGCAAAAATTTAACAAAAATTATATTAAAGTAGCCAAGACATAGCCAAATATTGTAGCACCACATCACTAGCAGACATTTGAAATTTGCCGACTAAAACAGTCGGTTAACCAATGTGATGGTTAATCAGGGGTCGGATAATCGATGCTCCACTGTATTTTAAACACTTTTAGTGTTTGGTTTCACCCCATTTGGGTACAATTACTTGAAAAATTTTGTTAGGCATGGAGTTTATAATTTTTTTAATTGTTTATCCTTAATTTCATACCATGCATCCATTATTACAATTTTCAATTGATTTACAGATTTGTATTGGTTCTTTTTTTTTATAAACAATGGCTGCTAAAATCCCCCATAAATTTTCAATGGAATTTAAATCTGGACTATGTGAAGGCCAGTCAATTACATCAACATTTTCTTTTTTAACCCAATTTTTTGTTGACATTGAGGCATGAATGGAAGCATTATCTTGTTGAAACTTCCATTAATGCACCAAATGTAATCATATTATCATACAATAATTCTTGATACTTTTCTGAGTTCATATTTATGTCAACAAATACTAAATCAGTTTTACCTCTCCATCCAAAACCACAGCAAATCATTACAGACCCACCCCCTTGTTGCTGGTTTATTTTAACTCTGCTTTCTCTTTTTAAATCATGCCAATAATATGAAAACCCATCATCTAAATTAAACTTCTTCTCATCACTAAACATTATTTCTTGCCATTTTTCAGCCCATCCTATCCTGTCTTTAGCCCAGTTTAATTAAACACATTGATTTATGTTTGGCAGTTAAAGGTAGTTTCAACTTCGTTTTTAAATATTTACATTGTCATTGTTTTTTAAAGTTCTTCAAACAGTCGCATGAGATACATCTACTGATTATTCAGCAGCAGCTTGTCTTGTTGATATGTTTTTATTAGTTATAAGCTTCAAAACGCATCTTTCATTTCTGAATGTTAAACATTTAGGCCATCCTGACTTTTTTTTTTTGCCCATAATTTTTACCTTGCAAAACATTTTGCATAGCATTCATAGATCTATTTACAGCTGCAGCAATTTGCCTCAGACACTTGCCTGAACCACTCAAATAATAAATTCTATGTATTTCTAGCTCCTGAAGTACAGTTCCACGAGGCATTGTTGAAAATGTTTATATAACATTCAATAAAACATTCAAAAAAGCCACTATGACAGTTAAAAATGATGACATCTCACTCTAGTGGGGATAATTTTAATTATTATTATGATAAATTAATTTTTAAGAGACTTTTAAGTGGCGTACCTATACTTTTTTAACTAGTGATGTAACGAATATTCGGTTACTATTCGGTATTTGGCCTATTTTTTGCTATTCGGCCGAATACCGAATACCTAAAAACAGGAATAAGAAATAACAAAAACACAGTAAATTAATCATTTTGGTATTTAGATTTAATGTTATCAGGTTAGTGTTGTTTGTTTATATTTATTTATAACTTATAACATGCACAAAATAAAAAAATATATTATTAGTCACATGTATTTACAATTTATAATTACAAATATCAGCACACGTACATACCTATTCATTTGAGAATCGTCACACACATCTGAGGGTCTGACCATGTCTATCCTTTTTAAGTGCTCGTCTTTGCTCTTTCCTTTCTCTTTCCTCTATCTCTCTAGTCCACGTATGCCTATGCATACATCATAATACACGTTCACGATACTTTAGATTCGTAGTTTTTCCATTTTATAATTACATGACTCATAGCCTGGTGATAACGGAGAAAAGAGACACATAGGACATCAGTATATGTCACAGTTATGATTTCACAGATTTGAGACAGCTTGATAGCCCGAACGGTTCCAGGCTTTCGCCCGTGCATGCTAAGTGACTTTCATTACAAGCATTTAGCTTTCAGAAGTCTATGACAACACTTATTTGGCATTGACGGCCGCAAATTTTGCGCCAATAAGCTGCTTTGACTTGTTCGATTATGTTATCAACTCAATTTCATATTTTCACATTTTCACTTCGCTGTCTTTCTCTGTTCTTTTTCCGTTATTTACACGTGTAGGTCATTTCATTGTTATTCACATTTGATATCATCATTTATCACATACAGCCATGCCGCTCTTGTCTGTCCGCTACAGCTGTCAAGAATTAACACGATTGGCGAAGCGTAGTGACAGTGGGCCAGTGGAGAGCAGGTTCTTGCCATAATGTGGTTTGCACGCCAATTTTTGTACATGCATTAATCAAGCCGAATAGTTTGGCTGAATATTTGGCTATTCGGCCACGCTCCTGGCAGAATATTCGGTATTTGGCCTAAGGCCAAATATACTATTCGTTGCAACACTATTTGTAACACATCAAAAAATGAATATTTGTGAAAAAGACATTTATGAATGCTGCTTTATGAATTGTAAAAACCTGATAAAATAATTAAAATAATGATATAAAATAATTAATATTTCCAGTAATAATTTCAAAATAAATTTTGAAAAAACACAAAATTTTTGGTGTTCCTATACTTTTGTAACATACTGTAAATATGTTTGGTATGTACAGGATATAGCAATATAAGTCTTGGATTGCTTCAATCATGTTGTCAATTAATATGACTTGTAGTTCCCATTTCAAAGGATATTTAACAACTGTCATTTTTAGGTAGAAGTTCAGTTTCCTACTTTTAGTTTTTGTTTGTATATTATAGTTTTCTCATGGAATAACAAGTGAACATTATTTTTTAAAACCTAGTTCCTATCAGCTATGATACTATCTGACATCTCTCATGTAATCTCCAAACTAAGTAAATATAATAATAATTAGGGTAAGAGCCACTGGGATGCTGTAAAAGGGCACTAAAATACTTAAAAGGAACTTGAAAAGAAAATTAGTTTTCTACAGAAACAATACTTCAAAACTGATAGGATATTGTGATGCAGATTTTGACAGGAACAAATCAGATAGAAAATTTTACTCAGGATTCTGTTTAAGTTAGGAAGCAGTTTAATTAGCTGGTAAAACTGCAGGCAACAATTAGTCTATCTGCATGTAAAGCTGAATGTGTTGAAATAGCTGAAGCTTCCAAAGAAGCAACACGGTTAAAAATATGTTTGTAGAGATCACAACGAGTTCAGGGAAGAACCCATTTTAATTCATTCAGATAATTGTGCAGCTATTTGCATTGTGACAGCAAAGGGAATTATAGGAATGCTAAACACATTGATGTTAGATTGTGTTTTGTGAATGATTTGGTAAAATCTAATACAGTAGAGCATCGATTATCCAACCCCCGATTAACCGTCACATCGGTTAATTGACCGTTCTAGTCAGCAAATTTCAAATGTCTGCTAGTGATGCTACTTACAATCTTTGGCTATATCTTGGCTACTTTAATATAATTTTTGTTAAATTTTTGCATGTTTTAGCTGGCAACACTAGCTCAACCATGAAAGGGAAGCCAGTATTTAAACAAGATTTAATTTTCTAATTATGAGTGGTTGTTTGTTTTGTGAGCAATAAAATAATTTAAAAATAATTTTTAACGATACAATAGTGATGATTATTATTTTAAAAAAAATTGTTAGGCTTAACATTGAGGAAAATTCAACGCAAAGTAGGTTAACGATATACTAATATACTAATTACATTTAACTAATTAACAGCGATATACTAATATACTAACTAATATACTATAGTAATAATGTATTTTTTTTCATTATTTTCGGTTATCCGATTTTTTCAGTTATCCGACCAACCCGAGTCCTCAATTGACTGGGATAATTGATGCTCTACTGTAGTATTAAATTGAAACACATAACCAGAGCAAACATTCTTACAGATGTGCTGACAAAGCAACTAAGCCCAAATAAATATAAGTTATGTTCTGATTTTGCTGGGACTTGAGGGATAATAATGTTTCTAATATATCTTATTTTTGGTAGTCAAGTGGGGTATTGGCTATGGAATATGGCCATCATGTGACTTTAAATTTTTGTACACTGTGTTCTCTCATGCATTGTCTAATTAGTTTTAACTAGACACAGACATGTTACTTGCCTTCCTGTTTCTATATATAAAAAGACCATTTTAAATAGGTAAAGGCAGTTTGCCTCAATTGATCTATTAAATTTTGAATTTGCTTAATATATTGTTGCAGAGAAGAGTCTAATCAAAGAAAACACTATTTCAATGGGTCATCCAAAGAAACTCAGCCTCTTTGGTTACATCTATGGAATGAGTGACAAAAGAGGGATCAAAATCATAACTCTTGCAATTAAATGAGGGGACAAATAAAAAAGAGGCAAGTCCCATAGGGGATGGGTGGATTATGTGAAGGAATGGCACAATAGTACTCAGGAGCTGATTCACTATACACTTGACAGAGAGAGGTAAAAAAAGGATGGTGAAAATGATATCAGACTCCAACAGGCACTGATCCCATGGATTGTGATGATGATTGTTTCAAACTTGAGTATGTATTGTATTCAATAGATTACAATTCTTTTTTCAGTTATTGTCTTCTTAACATACATTTATCCTCGTATTGACTTGCAATTGTGTCCCTTGCCTCTCTTCTATGTAACAGTGTTGTATATCTATCTTCACATGGTCTTGAACAGGCTATTGTTTCCAAAGCACTTTGGCATAAGTTTCCATCTGTTATTAGTGATTCTATTGATGGCCACAGATCTTATTTCATCAGCAACATTTTCATGTTAAATCACTACAAGAACAAGTTGTAATTTCAGTTTTTCAATAGTGGTCAGCTTCTCAATTGTCACCATCTTGTCACATTGCCTTTCTTTGTTTTTACTCAAACACACCAAGTTAATTTTAAACTTAATTACTGGCTGGTTGTGGAATTCAGAATTTGTCATATTCTGGATCCATAACCTTCTTCTGTTATAAATAGTTGTGATTAGTCCAAAACTTCACCAGCAACATTTTTAATGTGAACAATACAAATATTACAAATAAAGTACTTTAAAGTTGTGTAGACTTATCCATTTTTATTACATCGAAACAAGAAGGCAAATAAAGTGCCTGTGTCTAGTTAGAACTAATTAGATGGTGCATGAGGGAGCACATATGTGCTGTACAGTACAAAGGGTTAAAATCATGATAACCACATTGCACTACATTCTGATAAAAATCTACCATTTTTGTATCTTCTATAATTGTATAATTATTTTCATAGCTGTACATATATACCTTTAATATTTTAAAATTTATATATATATATAGAAAATTAAATACCCAATGCAGTTTAATAAGCTGTTGTATAAAAAAAAAAGCAAAAAAATAAAAAAATTATTTAGTTATCAAAATTTTACATTAATCAAAATCTATTTTTAACCAGATTAATGTGATTTATGGTTTATAACTCTACCAATTACAAGATACAGAACTTGTTCTGGATCTTTTCTTTGGTTTAAAAGTCATAAATTCATATTTGTTTTATAGAATACAATAACACACAAAATTGTGTTTTATTAATGCTTAATTCTAACAAATTAAGTTTAGAATGCATTGTATAGAATTATAACTGTCAACATATTTTTAAATATCGGATGCTGTATAAGTTATAATATATAAATATCATAAATTTCGCTGTATTTGATCTTATAAATCAGCAAAGTAAACAATTTACATTCAATATACAATAATTTTATGCTTTTAACATTATTTTATTATTAGTTAAAATCAAATTTTTAAATTTATAAAATCGTATTTTCAAAAAACTTTATAAATATTTTACCCACCTGGTCTGTTTCTTATCACATTCTTGATTTGAATGAAAATGGTTAATGATACTAATGTAAAAGTGAAAATAAAATTTAAAAAATCAATTTAATAGTATTATTTTATCATCATCATTTCTCAGTTTTTTATTATTATAATTTTTATAATAAAAGTCAGTTTCTGAATTATTCTAATTTTGATTCCAGTTTTGTTATTGTTTTAATCAATTCAAACCTGTCATTTTAATAATAGACTATTTATTAATAAATTTTAATGTGTAAAAAAAGCATTTTTCACTCTTTCAAAGCAATAGTTTTTTAATTGGAAAAATATGTTATATATGATATGTCTAAACTTTCGTTTTAACCCAGCAGTGATGATAAAATTTTTGTTTATAAAGTTTACTTTTTAAGAATTGAAATAATAATTACAATCTGTTAGAAAAAACTTTCAGTTAAGCAGATAATAAAGTGGCTAGATAGATTGATTAATAAATGTTTAGCATGATTTATTTTTAATAAATTTTATCACTTGAAAAGTTTTTTCTTCATTGTAGATAATATTGACTTTCTTGCAATAGAATTCAGGTCTGTTAAATGAATAGCTGTAGGTAAAGGTACTGAAATATTTAAATACTCAAGTATCTGATTACTCATTAAACATATCTTATTTTTCATTATAAA
Source organism: Centruroides sculpturatus (assembly GCF_000671375.1). Classification (NCBI taxonomy): domain Eukaryota; kingdom Metazoa; phylum Arthropoda; class Arachnida; order Scorpiones; family Buthidae; genus Centruroides; species Centruroides sculpturatus. Next base: position 2,473 of record NW_019387610.1, on the reverse strand, counting down.
TTTACTAAAGAAATATGTTAATTTTTTAATTAAGCATTATTTTCAATTTACAGTTTAATTTCATTGTATATACTTGTAATAGTAATTACTTGTTAATTTTTACATCTAAATAATAATAAGATACATGTGTGTTAAACAACATGCCCTGCATGTTGCATTGATTCATGTGTTGCATTCTAATGTCATGCTGTGTCTCAGAGTACTTTTTGACTCTGATACAAAACAACATTACTCTAAAATTCAAATTTATTTGTATTTAACAAGGATGATTTTGCTAAAAGATTACAATTAATTACATTTTTATATTATTATTACATTAAAACTTTTTCTCATAGACTGACGTTCTTGGAAGTTTTGATTGACATAAGTTGGTGTGACATCCAACCCGTGAACTCAATACATTAAAACTTTTACTTAATACTACTAGAATTACAATTTAAATTGTAATTCAATTGTAATGAGTCATATTTAAATGTTACATTCAAAACTTAGATGACATTAATTCCTCAGTCCAACAAAAGTTAAATCTAAAAGAAATGATGAAACTAACCATTGATCTGTGCATCCATGTATCAGACTGCACACCAAAATTACACCTACAAATTGATTTTTATGTCTCCATCTATTTTACACTCTTAATGTAACTTAATTTTGTTATTCTTTTTGAAAAAAATTGAGAATATAATATGCAAAATTTCTACAGAAAATAAATGAGATTATCTTCAGTTGTAAACAAATTGAATTTAGCAAAAAATGAATCATTTTCCACAACAGTACCTCTGTCCTGAAATGCTGAAATGATATACTAATCTGTATACTTATAGGTAACAGTTGTTTTCAATATTAATTGTTTATTAAAAATATTAAAAACTAACTGTTACTTGCGACTTTTGCAAGCAAACCCCATTTATAATCAGTATTTCAACAACCATAGTAATTGTTATATAACTTCTACTGCTGAGAATGATGAGAATTGCCGAGAATCAAACGAACTATTTTCAATTTGATCAATTTTCTGGAACGTTTACAATCGTTCTATAATCGAACCAATGTGCATTAACAAATTCAAATTTAAAACGGTTTGAACATTTTTAAAATCAAAATAGATAAAAATATTTACAGTGGTACCCCAGCATACGAAATTTTCAGGGTATGACATGAATTTTGAACATAATTTTGCTCCACAGTATGAACAAAAACTCACCATACGACGTTACATTAGTTCGCAGTGCCATTTTTTATTCACTTCTGTTCATTGGTCTCAGTCCGCATGCATGGTTCGTCGTGGAAGGATCTTGCTTGATAAAGGAAATCTTGAAGTATTATCAGAAAGTGACTGATTTTATTGAAAAGAAACATTCCGAAAAAGTTCACACTGGCCGTATTGCTGCTGGGAGTAATGACATTTGCCTAAGTCATTTTAGAAACATTTTAAAAACTAGGCAAAGCCAAACCTCTTTGGATAGATATTTTACCGAGCGACCTCTATCCAGTGAAGTGAAAGTGCTGGGGTGTTTTTTTTTTCTTTCTTTGATTTTTTGTGCTCTTTCCGCCCTGTGGGCACTAAGAGTGCCTCTTTTTGCGAGCCCATTATGGTTTCGGCCAGGCCCACAATGGGGCTGCTGGGTGGTGAGGGACGGGGCCAGACATATCTGAATGGCTCCCCCGAAAACGGATTTTTCGACTCGTTCAGATTCGAACCCGAGTCTCCCAGAGCGGTAGGCTGCCACCTTGACTGCTCAGCCATCCAGCCGCGTTAAAGTGCTGGTGGAAGTGAAGGAAATATGGCAAAAAGCAGTGAATAAAATATTTATAAAATATATATAAAACAGAAAAGTTAAAAAAATTAGTGTTAAGTTATTTTTAAGTTATTGTTACATTATGTTATGTAAGTTAAGTTTTAGTATCATTTCCTTCTCCCTCTCCTCCTCCACCAGTTTACACCTCCACCGACGTCTATCCTCAAAGGTAAAGTGCAAACAAAACTACATTTTTTTTAATCAATTATTATTCTATTATAGTTATNTGGTTATTTATACATTTACAACTACAAAACGCATTTTTCAGTGTTTTTCTTACTACAGTTATTTTTTTAAATGTATTACTTAGCTTTAATTTGAGAGTGTTTTTCATGTTGGAACGAATTATTTGGTTTTACATGTAATCATATGGGGAAAAATGATTCACCTTACACATTTTCATGATACAATCTCAGTTTCGGAATGGATTAATTTAGTATCCTGAGGTACCACTGTATAACAATGTCTGAAATGTTATTAATTTAATACACCTAAGTACTTGATGAAGACTAAATCTTCTCCCTCTCCTGGCCGCTAGGGAATTTTGAAAAATCCCTTCTTAGTGTGCATTTCCATGACATACCCTAACTGTCTACCAAATTTCACCTCTTTAGGTTAAGCGGTTTGCTCTGGGCGATGATGAATCAGTGAGTCATTCAGTCAGTCAGTCAGGA
>NW_019387609.1:0-9864 GCF_000671375.1 Centruroides sculpturatus | reverse complement strand
TTAAGTATTTGTAAATACCCAAGTGAATGCCTTTGGATAAGATGTAATGTGTCTTTTGGAGCTACAATTTATATAAGACCCAGTCTTATTTTCAGGGAACACAGTATTTGTTACTCATTGTTTGATTACTTATTATTAAGAGGTATAAGAGATGACAGATATTGAGTAGATAGTAATGAATTGTTTTTGCTACTCATTTACTAAGTACAGTAGTTCTACTAAAACAGGTATAGTTTTTGGAATTTCTATACAAAAGATTTTTTTCAAATTTATGCTGTTTTAGGTTATAGATGCCATTTTTGGTTAAGTTAACTCAGGTTTTTAAGTATATATGAGGGTCAATTGATAAATAGTGATAAATATTTCTTATCTCAAAATTTACAAAATACAAGTGAATGATGAAACATTATATTAAACCTCATTATATTACAAACAGCTTGATGCATAGTTGAACCTTGTAGGCCCCATGCATGGTGGCAGTGATGCTGTAAAGATGACTGTGATGAAGAAGCCTTCTGCTGGTGTGTTATTGACTTCTGCCTACCATAAACAGTTTAAACCATTTGAAGTAAACCACTGAAACAATAACTATATGTTCTTTTGTATTCTTATTACTCTTCATTTAATATCATTTTAAAAGAACCTGAAGAAAATATTCAGTAACTTTGTTTGATTACTACAACTTTCTGATTGGAGAACAATATGCAGAAAAGTATACTAGACTGTAATTGATCAATTTTGATTCTACTAACTAAAAAAAAACCTTGTTTGCTACAAATTTAATTATTTTCTTCCAAAGGTGAACGGAAAAGACTGAATGCTAGGAAAACTATCAAGTTTATTCAAAAAAGTCACAATAGTTATCTCCAATTGTTTACAATGGTTACGCTTGTAAACATTAGCATTTAGCTCACCTGTCACAACCGTGCATGATTTTTATGAAAGAATATACATTTATTTTACAATGAATGTCAATTATAATGAAAAATTTAAATTAAAAACTATTTAAAATTCAGTATTCTTGCTGCAATATATAAAAACTGATGCCTTAAAGGATAAGATGATACAAAAGAATAATATGTAAATTTGTTATCTTTGCTACCATTCAAAAATAAAATGTTTTATATTTCCTAAGGTTTCTAAAGTCAGCAAGAAACATTCAGAAATGATTAAAATTCTTTATAATATTCTAAATACAATTCAATGTAAATGCTATCCATATGCCTGCAAGTGTTAAAATGATAGTTCGTGGTTACAACTTAGGATAAAGAATCAAAACCAAGAGTGAATTAACATGTATTTCATATTTGTGACCACTTTTGGATGAAATTTTGATTCTGGCTCTTAATTGTAGACTGTACATTGATTGTGTGACTTCTATTTTTTTCAAAATTATAGTTTTACATATGAAATACACAGGCTTTCCCCCTCAAATGTCTCTAGTTTTGTAGATTAATTTTGAGAAAAGAAATATTAGCACAGTACTGTAGACAACAGTAATAGAGAGTGCATCTGTAAAAGTTATTAACTACATTAAATCAGTACATTTCAAAACTTGTTAAACTTAATAAATAATGGTGAAATGAACCAATATCAGCACAAAAATGTAAGATAGCTAATGTTTTCGTCTATGATAAATGGACATCTTCAGGTTAACTGACCATCACACAGCTGTTAAAACAATGAAGATTGCAATACACATTTAAGAGGAGGCAACATAAAAGAGAGAGAAAGAAGGGGAGATGAGTGTAAGATTACAACTTGTAGTTTAACCTCCATGACAGGAAAAGGATTCTATATCTCAAAAGTTTATATTGGTATTTTTTCTGGTGGCCTTCAATATCTTCAACTATTCCAAATACCCAAATGTTCCTTGTATATGGTGCTATATATGAGGCATGTACTATTGAAATGTATGTTGATGTCAGAGTCGGAGACTAAGGTGGCCAACATGGTGTTCACCAACCTTTATGATGGAATTCCACCGTTCTTCGAGGCAGGTGTTTAAAGGGCACACTGTATCACCCATGTATTCCAAGTTGTGATTAGTTCTGTGATCCGTAACAAGGATAGCATATAAACATGATTGGAGACACATACCTGGACAGTCTTTAGCATTGCAGAGGAGGGTAAAAATAATAATTTTCATCTAGCTTTCCAAAGAAGTCCTAACCTTGAGAATGAAGTCTTGAGATTAAGAAAGCAATTATGATAGTGTAAAATTAAGATTATTAAATCCAAATGAAAATATTAGAAAAAAAGCCTTTACAAGTAGTTTAATTTCATTGTATTTTAATAAGAGTGCTGTGTTACTCGTTCATTTTTCTCAATAAAATTTCATAGTTAATAAAGGCTAATGTACAAAGTTATTTGATCCATTTTCTTGATGTTTAGATTATGAGAACTGTAATATACTCTTAAAAATAGCATTAATGCATAAAAAATGTAATTTATAAGCACAGTCTAAAGCACTGTTAAAAAAAATGATTAAAGATAGAAAAATTATGTTCATTCACATTTGAAAGTAACTATTTGTATAATAAATCATATAGAATAATTGGTTTTCGATACTTACAACTTTCTCTAAAACTGAATCATTGTAATCAACAACTGCGTCAAGCCTCTCTTCCAGATCTAGACCTTGTAAAGGTCGTCTTCCCTGCATTTTCATAAGCGATGACATCCTGAATAAATATATTATGATTATTTCTAATTTCATGGTTATGTTTGTCATTTGCCATTAGAAAAAATAAAATAAATTTAGAACAATAAAGCTTACAATCCATTAATCTTCTTTGCTTCTTTCTTCATAAATTGTTGAAATCCTTTGAAACTGTTGTAATAATCATATGTATCTCCCGACGACGGTAGCTCAGTTGAAGATTTAATAGCCGACAATACGACTTTAAGAACATTCTAAAAGTAAAATGTATAATAAATTAAAGTTATGAGAATTTATATTAGGAAAATCAAAATTTATTTGTATATTTCTTTTATTTATTCTACAGAATGATTCAAACATCTCTATACACTAGAAATTCCTCCGTCAAGCACAACATAATACTTTTTATGAGAAAGTAGAGATTGAAGAATTAAGAAGAGAAAAGATTTCAAGAAATTCAAGAAGAGTTGTTAATATTTCTACAAATTAAGTAGTTTATACTATAGGTTATAACATAAAGAGCAACGAAACAAAATTTTACATGGAGTGGACAAAAATAGTAGGAGTTATAGAGAATTCACTTACACACACACAAACAAATGATGGCATTTATATTAAAATCTTTCTTTATAAACTACAATCTGAGTAAATACTATTGTCTTTTAAAAAGTTTCCTTGCTGTCTTCCTTAGTAATAGACACCTTAATATTGTTTTGATGATTCATGCTATGATGCCATTTCTGCAGCCCTTGACAAAGCCATTTCTTAATTCCACGTTGACAAAACAAAGATAAATTGTATATAAGTTAGTTAGATGAGTGATAACTTTCTAAATAATGGACTTGTTACATCATTACTTTCAATTGAATAATAGAATATCACATGGTCACTAAGAAAAGTTTTTTTTTTAAAAATTTGTTATAGAAGTGACACGATGAGTCTATCTTTTTTTAAAGTTTAAATTTAATGAAGTATGTTTAAAATATGCCATTTACCAAAATATTTAAAATGCAGCTTAAGGGAAATTCCCTCGTCGAGCATAAACTAAACAAAATCACCAATGTCACTGCAATGTAAGTGTGATCACCAATCCCAAATCAATAAAACATTTATACTATAGCTAATATTTCCACAAAATAAGTAACCTATACTTTCCATCAGAACATAAAATGAGTATAACCAAAATTTCATCTGGATTGAACAAAAATTGCAGAAGTTATAAGGAATTCACACACACACACACACACACAACAGCTTTCATATTAGTAGTTTTTTGTAATGAATGTTTATGATACCTGAAATATCTATTGCCTAAGAGAATATTGTATGGTTGAGACCTTTGTGAGAGGTGTATAATTTGTAAGAAAGATCATTTAAATGCTACTGTTGTAATAGACATTGGTCAAACTATCTATCTAGTCTTCATTCAGTGAGTGTGAATTTGTTGTTAAAGAAGTATAATTTGTTTAATACTCCAATAAAGGCATACAAACCAAAACACACAATAAATTTTCAAATAAAAGGTTCTCATTCTATTGCGAGTCTTTTGGCTAGATAAAAACATTGAAAACAATTCATTTGGATATTCTTCGTAATTTGTTAAAGTTGGATACTTTATTGCCTAGCAGAAGGTACAGGGTGCATAATATCAATCAGATCTCAACGTTCTTTACAAAGATTGTTAACTAATGACAGGGAGAAGCCAGGAGTATACTAAATTCTATTGGTTAACAGTTCCACTGGAAAATACAGATCATACATCAATGATACATCTGAGAAGATGGTTTTTAAACACACACAAAAGTGCATCATTAATTTAATGTGACATAACACATGCTAAACTGACTATAAACTAAGTAAATCAGTTATATATATATATACACACAGGGTTTTCCAAAACAAATTCTGCTATTTTAAATTGTTGTAACTACAGTAGAGTGTCGTTTATCTGAATCAATTGGGGACTGGGGTTATTCGGATAACCAACTATGTACGAAAAAATATATTAACCTATCCCACGTTGAAATTTTTCTCTGTTGCATGTTGCTTTACATTGAATTTTTGTCAATGTTAAACCTAACATAAATTTTTAAAAATAATTCTGGCTATTGTATTGTTAAAAATTATTTCTCTATTTTGTACAAACAAAATAAATATATTGAAAAATATAGACAAAAAAATTATATTTTAGAAGTTAATCTAGTATCAAAAACATTTGATTCAGCATGACACAGTCCAATTGGAACGCTTTCGGTTAACCGACGTTTTGGTCGATCAGCTTTTGGATAAACGACACTCTACTATATGTTAATTATTATCCAAGAATATATAACATACACCAATACATAGAGTAACCATCAGAGTTTCATTGCCCATATGCATTCAAATATCTTGTTGTCTACGACCTATAGGAAGTGCTGTAAACATAAAATGGTGACTCTGATCAGAGAAAATATTGTGTTCTGAAGTTTTCAACGTCTGAATCATATGTCATCGTGCAACACGAGTAATTTGCGAGAGCAGTAGAATTTTGGTTGTTGTGAGAGAAGTGACAGAAGATATGCTGTAACAAACAAAGGAAGAATTTGAGTATTGGTTAGATGTGTGCCATATGACACAAGGTGCACACATTGAGAAATTGTAATAGTCAAATATAGAACTTGAACAGTTTTCTAATGTTTTGATAATCATTACAACATTCCCAGATAATAATTAACATAATTATAATAATTTAAAATCATAGAATTCTTTCCAGAATACCTTTATATATAAACAAAACAAAAACTACACAACAAGCTAATTGTAAACCTACTGGACCTTTAAACATTTTTGATTAAAATATTAAATAATTCAAAAATAGTGTCAACTTTATAATGCTTTACAAGTTTAATATTTTACTGTAAATTACTATATTTGTAACAAAAAAATTAAAAAATAAACTTTTTAACTAAAACTTTATTTATATATAACAGGGGTTGTGCTGGAAAATTTAAAAACATTGCAACCATTTCACCAGTTAAAAATTTTTTTCACCATTTCAAATTATTTGTCGCCAACAGTTTTACTTACAAATTAATGCAGATGCCATTAGCACATTTTCTGTCACAAGGAAAGGGTCAGACATTTGGGTCTCCAATTCGAACAAAACATGGCAAGCATGTAGCATTAGACACAAATAGCTCCTTGTTCAAATAATAGGACCCACTTCTGAAGTGTTTTCAAAAAACAGGCCTCTGAAAATTGATTATTTAGCTTGTAAGTGTTTGGAAGTTTTGTACCTCAAACTGACAATAGCTGAATGAATAAGAGGCTGGTACTAGAGCTGGACAATGTAAGTTCAAACCTTCAGAATAGTTGTTTAGTTTTGATTTTTTGTGTGTAACTTTATTATTTTATTGAATTATTATCACTATTAATATTCTTCTCATTTAAAACTTATAAAACAAGAGATTAATAATCATAATGTGATTTCCAATTTAGCAAAAACAAGTTTTTGTAATTTAATTCTTTTACGTCGTTAAATAAAAATTTTTATTTCTACATATTTATTTTCAGATACAGTAGTATTGTAATATTTGAAGCATAACAAACATGAGCCCACGAGGAAATTGTCTATAATATTAACAAAAAATAAATAAATAAATAAATAAAATGCTACGACTATACTACCCTAGTATGGTGGCATTTGCATAGGAAAATTACATAATACAAGGTTTTTTATTTTTTTGTGGTTTTAGGACATAATACAAGGTTAGGCTGAGACTCCACTAGCGTAAAATCTTAGACGTAAAAACTTTTAATTACATGGCCTATTTGTGTTTGCATCTGGATTGCATTGGAGGTCCGGCTAGAGAAGTTTTTATGGAGATGGTGCTACCCCAAGTGTTGAAAGTAAATAATTCTTCACACATGAATTGGTGGAAATGAAAGGTAGAGATTGAAGAATTAAGAAGAGAAAAGAAATTCAAGAAGAGTTGTTAATATTTCTACAAATTAAGTAGTTTATACTATAGGTTATAACATAAAGAGCAACGAAACAAAATTTTACATGGNGGTTAGGCTGAGACTCCACTAGCGTAAAATCTTAGACGTAAAAACTTTTAATTACATGGCCTATTTGTGTTTGCATCTGGATTGCATTGGAGGTCCGGCTAGAGAAGTTTTTACGGAGATGGTGCTACCCCAAGTGTTGAAAGTAAATAATTCTTCACACGTGAATTGGTGGAAATGAAAGCATCATAGCTTGATTGTTCATAATTGTCAGAGTTTATAAAATATTTTAGGCATCCATTCTTATAGTCAGGATGTCTCTTGTCATATAAACATGAATATTTTTTATAAATTTTTCTAAATCTATTCAAGATCTTTTTGAAGTAGCCATGATAGAACATATACAAAAGTTTGTTTCCCACAGTTTTCACACAATGTCATGATGACACAGTTCCACATTGACGTCTGACTGGTTGAAGGTACCGTTTTACAGCTGTATTCGCAAACACTGCTCAACTCGCTTTTATGCTGGTTTTATGACCTGCTTGGGCATAAAATATCATGGTCATGTGATTAAAAGTTTTTATGGTGAAGATTTTTTATGCCCGTTTTTACGCTAGTAGAGTCTCGGCCTTACTGGCAAGCACAAAATATGTTTTAAGTGGTTTTCGAGGGTACCAAGTTAAAATATTTGGTCTTGTTTTCATAAAATTTCATTTGTTGGAAGATTACCGTTTAATAGTTGGCTGTGAATGGGAAAGATTGTTAGAGCTAACATTACAAAAAAATATATCTAAAAAAATTTAAGATATCATATTTTTAATTGGTGTCTACTTGACTAATTTGCTCTAAAGATTCTTAATGAGCAGTTAAAGTCTAATAAGATGGTTTCGTTGGTTAAGAAAACTAAGTGTATGTTATTGAAAGGGCATCTTGCAAAACAGCAACCACCCTTTATCAAATTGGATATGTTATGGAGAATGCCTAAATATTACTCCACACATTGAATATGTGTATAATAAAACTCTTTATTGTTTTTATAAATTGAAAACTATTGCAGGAAAAAATGGAGAACAAGTTATAGGATTATAGAGGATTAATTAACTTGACACTGATACTGTAATACCATTTGCCTGAGACCAATTGAATTTCACATCTTTGTGTTCTTACACAGTGCTATTAAAATTGTACCCTGCAAACCAGTGGTAAGTTTTATAATTATTTTTATTTAATGTCTCAAAGTACTGGTCCATGAACATAAAAAGTTTCAGAAATGCTGCTCTAACACATGTTATATCTAATGTTTGAAATAAAGCTTTTTATTTCCAAACAGAAAAGTCTTTATATATATTATTGTTATATAACTTTAGTTCAAATTTTAAAATAAAATTATTAGTTATATACAACATGTATATATGTAAATTTAGATAACAAATCTAAATTTATTTATTTAGAATTATAAGCATTTAATCTGAATTTTGAAGTAATTTCATAATTTATTTGTTCTTTTTTTTTTCTTGGAGTTAATCCTGAAAAATAAATTGTTGTTATGAAATCTTAACTCAGTGGGTTTTGTTATACAAGGTGCGTTCCATAAGTAATCTGACTAATTTTTTCATGACACAATGATATGCCGTAGCTAGTTCTAACCTGCTGTGCTAGGTGGTGTGGGGTATTAGCTTCAAAACTCGCCTGGACCGTGTTCAGTAACGCAGAACACCTAAGTTAGAATTCTGAGTGGCTTAGTAGGCGGAGCTAAGAATACATAAAAGAAGCTAGTCGTGGGAGGAGTCAAGCAGTAGTCAGAAACGAGTTCAGCATTGTAGCATAACTAGACTTAGCTAGAATTCTGCGTTACTGAACATGGCCCTGGTCTTGTTTGCCTCCAAGCTGCCGGCGTGTGAGAACGTTCGTTCCTGTGAACCCCATTTTTAGTTAATGTAGCATGGATCAATGGATCATTTTGTGGAGCAATATTACGCTATCAAATTTTGCATTAAACTTGGGAAGTCTGCCACTGAAACTTTTACATTAATTCAGCAGGCCTTTGGGAGTGATTGCTTCTCCAAATCACAAGTCTTTTGATGGCACAAGTCATTCAATGATAGCCGATAGGAGGTCACTGATAAACCTTGCAGTGGACGTCCATCAACATCCCGAACTGCCTTCTTTGATGTCAGAGGCATTAACCACCATGAATTCGTACCTGTCGGGACCACTGTAAATGCAGCTTTCTACTTGGAAGTGTTCAAAAGACTGAAATCCTAGTCATGCGTTGCCGAAGTGACATCAAGGACACGTGGAAACTTCATCACAACAATGTGCCAAGCCACAGCACCTTCACTGTCAACAATTTCCTGGCCAGGACCCACACCCCATTGGTTCTACAGCCACCTTACAGTCCTGACCTGGCTCCCGCCAACTTTTTTTTTGTTTCCCCGCATGAAAGGGAAACATTGGGACACGATTGAAAACATCAAGGCTTATGTTACATCAGCTCTAAAGGACATTCCAGAGAAGGCTTTCCAGAATGCCTTCCAGGCCCGGAAACACCACCTTCACAAGTGTATCAATGCAGGAGGGTGTTATTTCAAAGATTTTTGACTAATTGTAAAAATATGTTCAATAAATGATTTTTTATGAATTTGGTTGCATTACTTATGGAACGCACCTTGTATAAGTGTTACGGTATTACCAGAAATGTAATGAATGCAATATTTATCAGAACATGCAGTCACTCAGGAGTTCGAAAATTTCTCAGCAAATAGGTCAGACGTCACATGACCAATACGAGCGACTTGCACTGGCCAAGTGGTATTTTGAGGCAGTCGCACGACTGAGTGACGTCAAAGCGGGATCACGCAACACAATTTGTACATGTCTGCAATTCCAATGTGACACTCCACGATGGAAATAAACGCAACCAACAATGAACCAAACAGGGCAATTGGCAAGTAGTCTTATGGCTGTTTTGTTTATAGCATTTTCTGTATGGTTTGGCAACAAAAAATTCTACGTATCTTCAAATTTTGGTCAAATATCTCTCTTTATAAAAAAATACCCCAAGAGAGAAAGAGGTGCTATACTACCTCTATAGACCCCGAGTGCAAGTTACTCGTGCGCCACCCTGGCAGCAAATATTTATATAACACATAGGAGAAAAATCCAAAGGGTTTCTTCTATATATGAACCCTTACCAAAGAAAAAAAAAA
>NW_019387608.1:0-10311 GCF_000671375.1 Centruroides sculpturatus | reverse complement strand
TGGATTACAGGCATTAGTATATGCTTTTATTATAATCTCATCCAGTTTTTCAATATCTTTTGAGAATATTCCTGTGGATGGAAACTTCTTAGAGAAGAAGCTAAATAATTTGAGCAACAGTTGGGACATTTTTTCTAGTTGTGGACCCCAAACATTGCAGGGTCTGCATGATTTATGCCCATGGATGGATTACATGATTTTGGAATGACTCTGCTAAATGAAATGCAGACGATTAACAAAGTTGGAAATAAAGTTTCATAATGCACTACTACATATTTCTTTACAAAATCAGGTTTCAATTAAGAATTTGTTGACACTGAATAAATTGGGATTTTATTCGTATTTCAACTATATCAAAAAGGACTAGGGTCAATCTCATTACAGCAATGAGTGATGAAGTGTCATTTGAAGATTTTGTCAACATTGAAATGACATAGCTATCTGTGAACATTTTTTTGATGTAAAGAACTAAGCACAAGAAACAAGCGATGAAGATGAAGAAGAAAAAAATCTTGTCAAGGAAATACTCTGCTCTTCCTATATGTAGGGAAGTCAGAAAAGTTTTGACCTTTTAAGGGACTTTCTGCAAATTACATCATTCATAAAATACGTAAGATGCTTTTGAGACAGGTGACTTCATCAAAAATATTGTTTAACAAGAAACAATGAATCATAACCAAGAAACTCATGTAACAAATTTTTTCAAGTTAATTTTTGTTAGTTTTTTGTTAGTGTTTACTTATAGATAACTAAGAAATAATAAAATACAGTGGATGATCGGTTAACGAACAGTTTGTTATCTGATTTTTTCGCTATCCAAACACTTTTGCAAAAGATTTTTATGATCGGACAACAAACACATGTTTGGATAACGAATACTTTACTGAACAAACATAAAATGAAGCGACGGAAAGTAACAAATACTGATTGATTTCCCTTATCTTCAGGTAACAATTCTAAACCTTTTGGAGCGCAGGAGACGTCAACCCAATACCAATCAGATGATATTCCTCCGAATTTTGAAACTCTCCCTTGTAATTCCAGCTTTTGTTTACCTTTCTGACAAATAATTTTTTATAGTCTTCGCAAGACTGTCGGATGGGCACTTGTTAAGTTTTGCATCGGGGTTTATTTACGAAAGGTGAAAGTTTAACTGTCCCATTGGATATTCGTTAACATTTTAATACCAAATTTCAAATTGTATCCAGGCCTTGTATTTAAATAACTTTTTGTGGGCTAGTTGATTTCTGTTCTCTGAATTTTTGTAAGTGCTTTTCTGAACTTTTTATTTAAAAAAGAAACTGATAATATTATGGAGCCTAAAAAGAGGAGTATCAAGAACTGTGCTCATCGTAGAAACCAAGTAAGAGATATAGCCAAGGTAGAAAGTGGGCACAAGATGTCTGATGTTGTTAGGCAGTATGGCTTGAACAAATCTACAGTAGGCACAATCTTAGCTATGAAAGATATATCAAGAAGTCTCAAGCTGCTAATGGAATAATGAAAATCACATCTGAGAAATAAAGAGCATTTTAGAGCTAATAATGGAATCTGAAACTGATCTGACGACAGAAGAACTCCAAGAACTCTCAAATGAACAACACCAAGAAACTCAGTGAGATGTTTTTTCTTTTGAAAAAGAGGAAGACGAAAGAGGACCATGTTGACATCTGCTACTAAAGATCTTTTGAAGAAGTGGGAGGATGTAAGAACAATGATCATCCAAGTGGCATCCAAACCAGAATAAGGTTAATGGAGTTGGGGATCTCTACAATTACAATACTATTAATTACTTCCGAAACATCCTGAAGAAAAGAGAAAAGCAATTGACATTGGACAGNCGGAGTTGGGGATCTCTACAATTACAATACTATTAATTACTTCCGAAACATCCTGAAGAAAAGAGAAAAGCAATTGACATTGGACAGATTCTTTAATCCCCACAAATGGAAAAAATATGACTAATAAAAATGCAAGACTGCATATATATGTATTTTTACTATTATATATAAATAAATGTAGTAAAAAAGTATATATTTTTTGTTTTGGAATCTCCAGAACAAATTAATCAAATTCGTATAAAAACCTATAGTAAATCAATAATTGGTTAACGAGCAATTAGGATAACGAACAAAGTCTTGGAATGGATTATGTTCGTTAACCTATCACCCACTGTATATTGCATTTAAATCTAATTAAATTGTTTGTATTGTGATATTTATGATTTTGTTAAAATAATTGTAGTTTCTGTAACTCAGAAAATTTTTTTTCTGTCCCTTCTACTTTGAGTTATTGAGAATCTGTATTATTTCAGTTTGAAACAAATGCAAAGAAAAGTTATTTTGGTATATTTTATCAAAGTTTATTAAAATTTAAGTTTATGAAAGTTTTTAAAAACAAAGATTATTTTGAAACTTAATAAATTTCTTTTTTTTTCTTCTTGTGGAGTTTCCAGTGATTTCTAGTCATTTGTGTTTTCCTTTAATTCTTTTAAATGGATTACAGGCATTAGTATATGCTTTTATTATAATCTCATCCAGTTTTTCAATATCTTTTGAGAATATTCCTGTGGATGGAAACTTCTTAGAGAAGAAGCTAAATAATTTGAGCAACAGTTGGGACATTTTTTCTAGTTGTGGACCCCAAACATTGTAGGGTCTGCATGATTTATGCCCATGGATGGATTACATGATTTTGGAATGACTCTGCTAAATGAAATGCAGACGATTAACAAAGTTGGAAATAAAGTTTCATAATGCACTACTACATATTTCTTTACAAAATCAGGTTTCAATTAAGAATTTGTTGACACTGAATAAATTGGGATTTTATTCGTATTTCAACTATATCAAAAAGGACTAGGGTCAATCTCATTACAGCAATGAGTGATGAAGTGTCATTTGAAGATTTTGTCAACATTGAAATGACATAGCTATCTGTGAACATTTTTTTGATGTAAAGAACTAAGCACAAGAAACAAGCGATGAAGATGAAGAAGAAAAAAATCTTGTCAAGGAAATACTCTGCTCTTCCTATATGTAGGGAAGTCAGAAAAGTTTTGACCTTTTAAGGGACTTTCTGCAAATTACATCATTCATAAAATACGTAAGATGCTTTTGAGACAGGTGACTTCATCAAAAATATTGTTTAACAAGAAACAATGAATCATAACCAAGAAACTCATGTAACAAATTTTTTCAAGTTAATTTTTGTTAGTTTTTTGTTAGTGTTTACTTATAGATAACTAAGAAATAATAAAATACAGTGGATGATCGGTTAACGAACAGTTTGTTATCTGATTTTTTCGCTATCCAAACACTTTTGCAAAAGATTTTTATGATCGGACAACAAACACATGTTTGGATAACGAATACTTTACTGAACAAACATAAAATGAAGCGACGGAAAGTAACAAATACTGATTGATTTCCCTTATCTTCAGGTAACAATTCTAAACCTTTTGGAGCGCAGGAGACGTCAACCCAATACCAATCAGATGATATTCCTCCGAATTTTGAAACTCTCCCTTGTAATTCCAGCTTTTGTTTACCTTTCTGACAAATAATTTTTTATAGTCTTCGCAAGACTGTCGGATGGGCACTTGTTAAGTTTTGCATCGGGGTTTATTTACGAAAGGTGAAAGTTTAACTGTCCCATTGGATATTCGTTAACATTTTAATACCAAATTTCAAATTGTATCCAGGCCTTGTATTTAAATAACTTTTTGTGGGCTAGTTGATTTCTGTTCTCTGAATTTTTGTAAGTGCTTTTCTGAACTTTTTATTTAAAAAAGAAACTGATAATATTATGGAGCCTAAAAAGAGGAGTATCAAGAACTGTGCTCATCGTAGAAACCAAGTAAGAGATATAGCCAAGGTAGAAAGTGGGCACAAGANGTCACTCTGAAAGTTTCCAGATTCAATGACCCTGTTTGTTGTTCTGTCCTCATATCTTATCAAAGTACTCATGCTGATGCTCAACACACCATCAATGCAACAGAAGCAGCTTTGGAAGCCTTGACACCAGTCTTCTGCGATGTCTGTTAAGGTGTCTCTGTATACAGCAACTGTGTTTTCTGGACTCCTAAAATGACATCCCTTGAGGACTTCCTTGGATTTGGGAAACAGAAGTCATAGGGTGCTAAATCTGGACTATAAGGTAAATGGATGACCAACTACACCCCAGAACTGCTCAAGTAGTCTACCATTCTCATTACTGTATGTGCCATTGCATTGTCATGGTGCAGCAAGAGTACACAAAGACATGTTTTAGGGTATTTGTGTAGGGACATTTCTTGAAAGACTTTAGGAAGACAAATGGTGACATACCACTCAGCATTAACTGTCTTCCTAAAGTCCAACAGATGGTGCTTTGTTGGAGAAGACACAAACTGTGGACTGTCTCTTGCTTTCATGGTCATACATGTAAAGATGATAGTGCAAGATACCATTCACTGCTGCTGATTTAATACCCAAGGTGTGCTTGATATCCTTATGGGTTATTTGGAGATATTCTCTAAACATTTTCTCAACATGAACCACATTTTCTGGAGTCACTGCAGTTGCAGATCCACATCTAAATTATTCAAACTACCAGAATACTTATCATTATTTCAGTTTTAAGAATTATAAATATTAGTTAAATTTTTAAGTTATACTCAAAATAGATATTTTGAGTATAACTTTCATTCAGCATAAATTTTATAGTATTCAATTAATGTTTTGTTATTTTTTTTAATTAGGAAAACATTGGATTGATGGCTATAAATGATGCTATAATGATCGAAAGTGGAATTTTTTATCTATTAAAAAAACATTTTAAAAATTTGCCTTGTTATGTAAATGTTGTAGAAACATTTCATTCGGTTAGTAACAAGTTTTTTCTTATTTTACATATTTCAGTCAAAAATATTTATTTCAAATGTTTGGTTTTGTTTTTTTCCTATTTTAAGAATATAATTTTAAATATTTTAATTAAATAATTTTATAACTAACTTATGTGATTTGATTGTTTTAAGTAATTATCTTAATATGTTTTTAATGAGAAAAAAGGTTTCCTTTTTATTTAAGGGTAATGTAATATTCCCAAATTGAAGAAAATACAAAAAAGAATATTTTTAGCATTTTCTTATTCAGTTATCTGTAATAATATGTCCATGTTAAGTAATGAATAACATATATAAATGACAAGAAAAAGCCTGAGACAAGACAGCATGCCTGAGAAAGATCTTTATCATTCTAAACATTAATAAAAAAAAATATTAAAGGTGAAATGAAATGCAGTTTGCTGCAAAAGAATGAAGAAATCTAAGAGTTTTTTTACAGTACCTTCAATGTAGATGTACGTGAGCTCCATTAGTAGTACGAACAATGTCGAGTCTGTACTCAATTTCCCTCCAAGTGTTTTTTAACATTTGCAGTGTAACAGTGAGGATTGCCAATTGTATCCTTTCCTTTAAAACGGATATCAGAAACAGGTGTTTGATAAGCCTTGTCTTTAACATAACCCCAAAAAAAGAAATCCAGTGGAGTTATGTTGGGCAATCATGGAGGCCAAGGTATGTGTCCTTTTCACAACTGGCAATCTACCTCAGGCAATTGATACCAGAAAAAACTCTTAGATTTCTTCATTCTTTTGCAGCAAACTGCATTTCATTTCACCTGTTAGTATTTTTGTTATTAATGTTTAGAATGATAAAGATCTTTCTTGGACACACTGTATTTTTAGGAATTAGTCAATAATTTTTAAGACATTTAATGAAGGGTATATACTTTAAATATGTGTTAATCAAACCAATCTGGAATTTAAAGTATTTTGAAGTTGAAAAAATTCCCAAAAATCCCAAAACAGTGAATTTGTAAAATATTTAATGATTTTAATAATACTATAAAAATAAATTTAATATGATCACAACAGCCATATATTAAAATTGTTTTGATTTGTAGTTAAATGCAATTAAATGCATTATATCAAAGTAAAAAAATTGAATTGGTTGAAATTTCATGTAATAAGCAGAGTTATGAAATTATGAAATGCACTACACTAGCAAAATTAAAAATCCTTTATTTAAACAAATGTTTTCATTTATATACAATAGACATCATCAGGTTTGATTTTAAAAGAATATAGTATTAGAACATTAGATAAAAGCTGGAACAGAACATTTTAAATTTAAAAAATAAATATGAAGCATGGAATGTTTTAATTTAATATATAAATATGAATAACATATATGCAAAACTATGGGGTATTAGTGTGTTACATCCTTTGCTGGTTGGGAATCTTGAATAACATTCTCCATGCAGACAAGATAGTCTTTTCTTTATTATTAATTGTTCTAACCAGTATCTGTGTGTTCAATTTCATATGATATGAGGGTCACTCTGAAAGTTTCCAGATTCAATGACCCTGTTTGTTGTTCTGTCCTCATATCTTATCAAAGTACTCATGCTGATGCTCAACACACCATCAATGCAACAGAAGCAGCTTTGGAAGCCTTGACACCAGTCTTCTGCGATGTCTGTTAAGGTGTCTCTGTATACAGCAACTGTGTTTTCTGGACTCCTAAAATGACATCCCTTGAGGACTTCCTTGGATTTGGGAAACAGAAGTCATAGGGTGCTAAATCTGGACTATAAGGTAAATGGATGACCAACTACACCCCAGAACTGCTCAAGTAGTCTACCATTCTCATTACTGTATGTGCCATTGCATTGTCATGGTGCAGCAAGAGTACACAAAGACATGTTTTAGGGTATTTGTGTAGGGACATTTCTTGAAAGACTTTAGGAAGACAAATGGTGACATACCACTCAGCATTAACTGTCTTCCTAAAGTCCAACAGATGGTGCTTTGTTGGAGAAGACACAAACTGTGGACTGTCTCTTGCTTTCATGGTCATACATGTAAAGATGATAGTGCAAGATACCATTCACTGCTGCTGATTTAATACCCAAGGTGTGCTTGATATCCTTATGGGTTATTTGGAGATATTCTCTAAACAGTTTCTCAACATGAACCACATTTTCTGGAGTCACTGCAGTTGCAGATCCACATCTAAATTATTCAAACTACCAGAATACTTACATTCTGTATGGACAAGAATCAAACTGCTTGCAAACTATGGAGGCACTGGGACTCTGACAAACCAGATTTAAAGTTGTAAATCATCATTGATTGGAAATGCTCCTGCTTCAGCTCCATTTTCAACATCCAGATTTGGTGGCACTTCCAAGGTCAGGCATTTCCCCCAACAGGAAATTTCAAGGATGCAGGTACACTGTTGAACTTATGCTCAGTGGCAGTAAAATATCACAGACAGTTTTTCTGTGTCTAATGGTTTTCACATATCCAGAAACTTTCAGAGTGGGCTTTGTATTAAAATAAAAGAAAATATTATTCAAATAGTAATTTATATGCATAAATATGTATTGAATGAATTGAGTTAAACATACACACTAAATTTGGATGATAAATTTGCTTAGTCTAATTGAATGAACAATAAAGTAAAAATACATATAAATTTATATGAATGTTTAATAAATTTTTATGTTTATAATGAAATTATTTTAAATTGGTGAGAAGTACATTTTTCTATCAGATGATTAGATTGACTTCTTTTGGACAATGCTTGGATATGATGTCTGAATATTCTCATCAGTCATCCAAATTTGAATTTTTTACTGAAGACAAATATTCAGCTATAACTATGTACAAAACAGCTTATTATACATGTGTTCTGCCTATAAAATTAGCATTATATTTGGTAAGTCAAATCTGATTTTATATAGTATTTAATCATTAATGCATAAAAGTTTTATTAACAGTTATAATTAAACAGATATAAATATAAATAAAATATCACATAAAAATATTTAAGAGAATAGAAATGTTGAATTTCTAATTCATTAATGAATTATTGAAAGTAGCTTTCCTTAATTAAATGATTTACTAAAACATGGTATTTAATAATACAAATGAACTGGACTTTTTTAAAAATCTCATAAATTTTGTTCCAGTCCATTCAAAGTAAAATTGTAAGCTGATTATGGCCTAAATAATGACTAAAAACATTGTTAAATAACTTTAAACAGATTATTTGAGGAAGCCAATTTATTTTAAACATGTTACAAGTTTAATTTGTTGAATATTTATTTTAAAAGTTTTCTGAGATAATTTAACATAATTTCATTTAATTTTAATACAATAAATGTGGTAAAAATTATATTTATTAACTAACTTTAATTCACAAATTAAAAGATCAGATAAATTTTTCATTAGTTATTTGTAATTTCTATTTCCATCATAAGTTACTTTATTACATTATTTATAATAGAAATTAGAAATACAGTAGCAATAAATTCTTTTTCACTTCATTTTTTTAAATTTTGAATTATATGAAATTAAATAAAATTGATATGATACTGCATGTATTATTAATTTCCTTATAATGGTTAATATTTACTACAATTTAATTTATGTATACAATTTTTATGATATTTATTTGTGATGTACAGTAATTACAATTTAAAAAAAGTCAGTTACAAAAAAAAATGTTTTAAGTTAAAACATCATTTGAAGCTATAGAATGTTATCATTTGGAATGCTCAGGTTTGTCATTTCATTTTTTCATTCAACTTGAGGCAGATTACCAAAGAAGGCCAAAAACATATGTGTTGTGGTAAAAATTTGCTGGAAAAGGTGAGGAAGGTGGTCTTTTCTGGTTTAAGAGTTTTTTTTTACCTCAATCATTGTTCTTTTAAGTTTTCTCTGAGGTTTCATAGCCTCAACTCTTTTCTTAGACACCATGGTGAATGCACAGGAGTGTAAATAAAACAAAAGCCATCAAAAGCACAGCAAGTAAAAAATCAAGTTATGTGAGGATGCTTTTGGAACAGAAGCAGGAGATGAACTGAATATGGCTAGGCTTATTCAATGAGTGTCTAAAACTTGCATGAATGGATTTAGAAAAGTAATGAATTTTCATTGTTTGTAATCCAAAAAGTAGCAAGCTGTAAGTAGTCCAAAATAAAAATAAACCAAATCTGGCAACACTATTGCATTAAGTGTACCCATACAGAAATGATACAATATATGTCATATTTGTTTGTGTTCAAGTTCTAAGAAAAGTTTGACTTTTAGAGCAAAATTTCCTCAAAAAAAATGTTCAGATTCGAAGTTTTTCAACCTTTCAGACGTTCAAGTTCTGAGATACCACTGTAAAGGATTTTGATAAAGGATTTTAAAGAGTATAAATAATTTGTTTGAAAACATTCTAAATTAAAATTTATTTCTGATAAAAACAATAATACAGTTTTTTTACTGCTTCTTTATTAAATATTTGATTTCATATATATTACTTAGTCATATATTACTTAGTTATATATATTATACTTACTTAGTTATACTTAATTATACATACTTACTTAGTTATATATTACTTATTATATATATTACTTAGTTATATATTACTTATTATATATATTACTTAGTTATATATTACATATATTACAGTCATATATTACTTAGGTTAATGTTTTGAAACTATGTATGCTTATTCAGACCTGCAGACATTTTGGAGATTTGAAAAGGAAGTATAAATATTTTGAAAAATGTTCATCTAAAGATTACTTGACTTTGAAGAAATTAGTCTTAGAAAATGTTCCATATTGGAAGGTTTTACTTTACAACTCAAATCAATAATATTTGGGATGAAATTGTTTTAAACTAATAATTACATTGAATTGTGAAAAGAACAGCACCAAAACTTAACTTTTTAAACATGAGGATTATAATCACTTTTAATAAGATGATTAACTAATAATATTACTACATACAAGTGATTAACTATTGCAGTTTTTGTAAATTTTACAGTATATTACATATATTTAAAAGATATTCCAAGCTAGACTAAAAACATTAAGTCTACATTACATTACAAAGGAGTTTTTCATTTTTGTCCCTTAGTATTCTTTAAAATGACTTATGTTGACTATTCTTCCTAATTATATAAAAACTATCAAATAGACTTTTTTTTCTTTTTTAAAAAACTAGCAAGTTTAAAAAAATGTTAATAATATTCTAAAACTGTTTTAATAAAGGCAGGTAAAACAAATGAAACTGACCATAGGAATGCAGAGCAGATTTTATTGAAGATGGGCCAGTTCTTTCAAGTTCAAGTAAGTTTATAAAAAGTTAATCTAATCTAAAATGAAAAAGCAATAAATTCAATAATTTCATATTTTTTCACATCAATAGATATTTTTCATTTTTTTGAACTTTATTGAAATTCTTTAGTTGAAAAAATAAAAG
>NW_019387607.1:12368-14487 GCF_000671375.1 Centruroides sculpturatus | reverse complement strand
TAAATAATTTTAATACACGTTTATAAAGTGTTTTAAAATGATTTTAATTTTAAACTGCAAAAAATGCCAAATATAAAAGACATTACTTGTAAATCCACACATTGTCTTAGCCAATCTCCTTTTTCCTGCCAACCTCTATGAATTGCCTGCTGTTCCTCTTGCAATTCTATTATTGTGTTGCAAATTTCTTTGGATTCTGGATTCTTTCGTAATAACTTTTTTCCTAATTCTTGAATATCATCAAATCTAGAAAATTTAAATGAATTATTATTACAATTATATAGATTTTTGTTAGCTGTAAATATTCTTGAATCAGGATTTCAAAAATCTGATAATTCTGGTGGCCAAATACCACCAGAAAATTTCATTTGGCTACCAAAAGTTATATGTGATAGCCAATGGACTATGTATTAGTTGTATGATATGTGAGAAAACAATAAACAAGCAAAATTTATTTAAAAATTATTAGTAAGTACTTATTACAATTTAATTTAGTTTGTTTTTTAAACCAATAAACTTTCAAATGAGCTAAAATTATTAATTTTGAAAGGATTAGATTAAATTACAAAATAAAGTTTTTAAAAAAGGTGGTTATTTAATTAAATTTACTGAACATTTAAAAGTTTAAAGTAAGATACATCAGCATATAAAATTTTTTCTGATTATAAGCCTCACCAATATAAAATATAAATATGAAAACTGAAATATTGGTTTAAGTTTCCACAGAAATTAAGGGTATGAAGGAAAATCATGTTCCAAAAAGTTTTTTTTAGATATACTACTATTTAAGAAACATAATTATGAATTTTTAAAATTATATAATTCATATATTTTATATTATATTATATTAATATTTAATATATATAAAAGCCATTGTCTGTGTATGTGTGTGTATGTCCTTATAACTCCTGCAATTTTTATCCAATCCAGATGAAATTTTGGTTATATTCATTTTACATTCTGATGGAAAGTATAGGTTACTTATTTTACAGAAATATTAACTATAGAATAAACGTTTTATCAATTTTGGATTGGTGATCGCACTTACTGCAGTAATGTCAGTGTCCTCATTTAGTTCATAGTTGACAATGGAATTTCCCTTAAGTTGCATTTTTAAATATTTTGGCAAATGACATATTTTAAACTTCATTAAATTTAAAATTTAAATTTCAAATTTTAAAAAAAGATAGTTGCATCATGTTGCTTCTACAACAATTAAAAAAGAAACTTTTTATAGTGACGATGTGATGTTCTATTATCCAATCGGAAATAATGATCTAATGAGCCTGTTATTTAAAATGTATTATCACGCATTAACTATACCTCCACAGGCAGCATAGGATACTTAATTTGTAGAAACATTAGCTGCTCTTTTTTAATTTCTTGAAATCTGTACTCTTCTCAATTCTTCAATCTCCATTTTCTCATGGAAAGTAGTCAGTCATGCTTAACGGGGGAATTTATAGTTTAATATAATGTAATATAAATATAAAAATATTCTACTCTACAAAATTCTACTCTGTTAGCTAGCTGGCTGGTAAACATTTCTGAAATGAATCCTGTTGAATATGCAAATTTTTTCACAAAATAAGTAGGCATTAAATGAATTTACTTTCTTTGTGAAGTCGCTTAGATCACTCATATATACAAACAACAGCTTATAACTCATTCATTTTAACAACAACAATTAATATTTTCTACTGTTAGACTAAAGAATAATATTAACTGATGACTTATTCATATTATTATTAATGAAATATTATAATAAAAAATTATAGGATAAGTTTAACTTGAGGCTATTATATAATCTTTATTATCATAGTTTAGATATGTTTTATAAGATGGAAAAGAAAAATAGTAATTGCTTTTAGTGCTTAACTATGGTTAACTTATTTTCTTTATTGCAATCATGGTATTAGAATAGATACTTAAATATGCATATCACAAATACTAATTGAAAAGGTAAATTTACCATATGCCCATTTGCCCAATGGTAATACATTTATATTAAGAATTAATATATATTGTTTATGTATAGTATATATTCATCAACTAGATATAACTACAAATATTTAATTGAAAATATTCAGAAAAGTAAGTATATATATTTTTATTCTTA
>NW_019387607.1:0-12285 GCF_000671375.1 Centruroides sculpturatus | reverse complement strand
GCTTAAAAAGAAGGATAGGCAGGGTCAGACCCTCAGATGTGCGAGGATTCTCCAACGATAGACGTGTACGTGTGCTGATCTTTGTAATTATAAATTGTGAATACATGTGACTAATATTATTTTCTTTTTTATTTTGTGCATGTTACAAGTTATAAATAAATATAAACAAACAACACTAACTCTATAACATTAACTCTAAATACCAAAATGATTAATTTACTGTGTTTTTGTTATTTATTATTCCTGTTTTTAAGTATTTGGTATTCGGCCGAATAGTGATTAAATATTCGGTATTCAGCCGAATAGTGATTAAATATTTGGTATTCGGCCGAATAGTGAAAAATAGGCCGAATACCGAATAGTAACCGAATATTCATTACATCACTATTGAAAATCTAATAACAGAGCATGTAATATTAAATACAACATAAATTTGATTATCCAAAACTCTGGATTATCTGAAATGGTTTAAAAAAAAACTAGAACATGTAGCATTATATATATCATAGTTTAATACACAGATGCCAAACTCTCCATGTAACTGGAAATTACTATGTCATCTGTTGATTGTAGTACCACAAAGCTAAGTCAAATGTACAAACATTACATTAGATTTTGAATGAATTAATTTACTTTCAAATACAGCAATTGCATTACAATATTTCTAGTCCATAAAACTTTAAGTGCACAGTGCTTAATGCATCCAAAACACAAAAACAAACAAGTTTTTTGATTGTCCAAGATTTCGTTTATTCAAAAGACCCTTGGTTTCATCAAGTTTGGATAATCACGTTTCCCCTATAGTTAATGTAGGATGATAATTTGTAGTTAGAATAGTATAAAGTATTGAATTAAAAACAAAAAAAAAAAAGAGATACAGCCAATTCTGTTTTTATATGATAGCTACATATGTGAAAATTTTATGTAAAAAGATATTGTTCATATATAAAAATGGTAGTTTAATTCCAGATCTTAAAAATCAGTAAAAACATTAAATAAACCCATTAATAAGATGTAAATAAAATATTTCAATATTAATTAATAAATTGGAGAAACTTATTTAATATAAATTTATTAAATTTTGCTNAAAATAACAAATTCACTAACACCTTATTTGCCAAGAAAAACATATCTATGTTAAGTAAAGACAGTTTTTAAAACCACATTAATTAAAATTTTTGCTGCAATTAATTTCACATATTAATCAAATCCTGTGTAAGTAGTGGCATGCAGTGACATTTGATGGGGAAGCTGTTGTGGCCAACTTGGCAACACCTCACCATGTCCCCAGATTTAGTCTTTTGTCTCCCTCTCCAGTTCATTCTTACCACATGCATTGTACTGGTGCCAGTCCTTGTACTCGAGTTCCAAATAAAATTATTTTATTTTTTAAGATTCTGATTATTTGGTCTAAAACCCAAACTGTTTCCATAAAAAATTTTGAACAAATACAGGAAATGACAAAAATAAACAGTTTATTTTAATTCTAAAATAGATAATTTACATAAAACGAAGATATAAGAACTTGTTTTTATTATTTTTTATAAACTATTTGGTGATTTTTTCCTGCAAAGTCATTAATTACTTTATCAAAAAAATCATTTGTCGTTGATTCCATCAAAGTATTTAAAAGCTCTTTTCCTATTGAAAGCAATGCTAGTGACAACAATCTTTCCTCCAACTGAGTGTTCCTTGCAAATGTATCAACTCGCTTCATGGTTGAAAAACTGCACTCAACAAATGCACTCGTAGATGGTACCATGAAAATTAACGATATTAAATCATATAATTCTTTTAGTACATCTTTGTTCAGATCGTCATTAATTATAATACATTTTATGTCCAAGAGTGACTTGCCAATTTAGTATGGACACGAATATAAATATTGCAATCCACTACATAATTTAAATAAATTAAAAAATTCTCCATAAAATTTACTTAATTTAAAGAATTAAAACTCGCTTTGGAAAATTGTTTTTCATAATATTTAAAATTATTAACGTCTAAAAGTGATAAAAATTCTCAAGATTTTATGTCTGAAAATCTGTCAATATAATTATAATTAAAAAACATTATAATTAAATATAGCTTTCTAAAGAAACGTACATAAAAATAACATAAAATATTCTTTACTTTTTAAATCTTAAAACAATGCACTTAGTCAAATAGCTCTGTATGAGTGGCTAATGGATAGAATCATTGGAAGTGTTATACGATATTTTGGTGTGTAGCATCCACCAGCTAAACCACATGAGGTTGGTGCTCTGTAAAGCGCATGTGCAAATGCATATAATCTGGATGCTTTACACCATTCAAATATTTTCGCTGTGGAAGCCATTCCGTATTCGACAATACAGCGCTTCCATTGCAAATATACATATGTGAATTCATATTCAAATATACAATAGCAATCTTATCATTGTTTTTCACAGGTATAGAAATTTGTAATAAAATACATAATGTGGTTATAATAAAATATTAATTTTAAGTAATTTAAAGTGTGTTAAAATATCAAAATATTCACACAATATGTATTTATGTTTTAGAAAATACAAGGGAAGCAGCACTTCCACAGCTTCCCTAAACAGCACGCCACTGTGTGTAAGCAAGAAATACTTGTACTATGTAATGTATAATTTTAAATAAACATATTGGTATATGTTAACTGTCAGCAAGAACAAAGAATAAACTTAAATACAGACAAACCTCAAACTTTTTCTTCATGACTTCTACACTATCATTAGGATCTTCTGTAGTTAACATTTTTTCCTATAAAGTTTATAAAAAATGATTATTTAATTTATTTTTCCTTATAATATCTAGTTTTAAAATATTTAATTATTACCTTATCTTTCATCCAAGCTTCAAAATCATCACATTCTCTATAGAAACCAAAAAGACATATTGCATCTTCTAAATATAAACGTCTCTCCTAGATAATGAAAATAACTTTTATTAATATATTTTATATATAGTTTAAAGAATATAATAAATGACATTAAATCATTAACAAGTAAATTGTAAAAAAATGTTATTTTTCAGCACTTCTTTTATAATATATATTTAAATACTTGGAAAAAATCTGGATATAAAAATATAAAGAAATTATGATCACATGCTATCTAAACATTGTCTGATTGAATATTAATTTTGATATATGGTTAATATATCAAAATAGTATTTAGTATTTAGCATTTAATAATCTATATAATTATATATTTAGTTAATGGCTTCAAATAGCTTCAATACCTCTTAATGAATTTATTGTATAAAACAGATTGTAATCATATGATTTTCTAGATTTTGGACAAAAGCCCATTGAATATTTTCATTATATAAAAGAAATTAAATCATTTATAGAATATGGTAAAATAATATACAAGATTTATGTTAATTTAAACTTATAATAAAAAATACTATCTAATTTTTTATTCAGAAAATTGCACCAACTGATAATTAAAAAAAAATCAAACGTTCATCCTCAACTTAGTTATAAATAATGTAAAATATACTCAAAATAATTATTCTCATATTTTCTTTGAGTTTAGATTTTAAAAATTTTTAAATAATAATTATTTTTAATTTATTACTTTAATTGAAAGTTATAATTTTAATATTACCTGTGACAATTTAACAAGATGTTCATAAGCTACATTGATTACATTCTGACGTTCTTTTACATTTTCTCCTTCTTCGGGTTTACTAGATGATCTAGATAATGTCCTTTCTATCGGATAAACAAAATAATAACATGTAATAATTATTGCTGTTTATTTGTTAAACTAATATATTGACATTTTCATAAAAGAATAGCTTCAGGATTAACGTAGCATAATACTAATTTAAGGATTGAAATTTATATTAGTGGAGAATATTCAGATCAAAGTAAAAACTATTTGTTGATGTTAGATAAATAATTAAATATAAAAAAAGTATAAACAAAAAATATATACACAGTATATATATGTATACAATTTCATTTAAATATTTTTGTAAATTATATAAATTCATTCAAATATGCTAAGGCAAAATCTACTTCCAATTCATTAAAGTACTTTTGTATTAATTATATTTACATTTTTACATCATTTTAAAGTATATTTGGATATAGATGAGCCCTATTGCATCAATTTTACTCTTTAATTCATTTAAAGTAATTAGAAAAAAAAAATGCACACAATTTCATTCTTGCCTTAATGGCACTCTGTCCTGCAATTCTGGCTATTGAGTTTACTCCCATGAGCCCGTACAATATAAAAATGCTTCTGAAAATAACTTTGAGTTGAGATTTTTCTATTCATCCCAATTAGTGTGTGTGTGTGTAATATAAACTATTTTTCAATCTTAAATAAAGAGTTATTGACTTACTTATCTCAGGAGATTTATCTTTTTTCCTCTTAATGACTTTCTTTTTTAATACAGTCTTCTTAACTCGTTGTTTCTCAGGAACTTTTACTGGTTGTTTTACAACTTTTCTTACTATTTTTGGCTCAACTAATTTAACATAATTTGCAGGAACAAAACCATCTTGTCCATTTGCTTTTCTGACATTCCACCAATCAGCATTTGTTTCGTGAATTAATATCATTACCTGAAATTATTATTATGGATATATAAATTGAGTAATTCAAATTATAAAATATGATTAAATATTTGTTTAATTAACATTAATTTTAAATTAAATACTAATAGTAAATATCTTTATTAAATAATGAAATATATAAATAAAATATAAAAATCAATAAAAAATTTTTGAATGAAATGTCATCTACTAATTATATTTGTTTATATTTAATTTTCATTATAGAATATATTATTAAAGATTTAAAGTATATTACTGTATATGTATATAATTACATAAGAGTAGTATTTAATTGAAAAATATATATTAACTAGCTGGTTACATCTGGCTTTGGCCAGGTTTATAAAGTATTTGTAGCAGTAATTGTAACAACCAGTGTTATTAATTGTAAATTTGAAAAATGTATGTGATAAACCCATTTTATGAACATTATCAGAATGCCTATAAACTATGTAGAAGTACTTGTATGTTCTCAGAAATAGTGAGTTTATAGAAAAATTATTAGAATTAGTTTGGTTTATTTTGTTATAATAATGCAACATGTTGGGATCTGCCAAGGGAGATGCCTTGCAGGAAGACTTTTATGTGAAGCTGGCCCCCTATTTAAGTGTTACTAATGTGAAGAAAACTTGGAAAACTCCTTGTGGCTGGTCTGTTGGCAAGATGCAAACCCATGAGCAACTACAGTGTTCAATGGTTTTATCTACTCGGCCACTGATGGGCACTTATTAGAATTAAGAAAGTACCATTCAGAAATGAAACAACCCGAGTTGTTATTTGTAGAAAGTTAAATACCTATAAAGTTTCACAGAGTAACACTTTCAACTTCAAGCAGGCAAGAACTATGTGCTACCCATTGCAGTAATTAAGTAAATATATTTGTTTTTAAAATTACAGTAGAGCATCGATTATCCGACCCTCGATTAACCGTCACATCGGTTAACCGACCGTTCTAGTTGGCAAATTTCAAATCTTTGCTAGTGATGTGGACTACAATATTTGGCTATGTCTTGGCTACTTTAATATTATTTTTGTTAAATTTTTGCGTGTTTTAGTTGGCAACCCTGACTCAACCATTGAAGAGAGGTCAGTATTTAAACGAGACTTAATTTTGTAATTATGAGTGGTTTTGTAATTATGAGTGGTTTTGTGAGCAATAAAATAATTTAAAAATAATTTTTAATGATACAATAGCGACGATTATTATTTTTAAAAAAATTTCTTAGGCTTAACATAGATGAAAATTCAACGCGAAGTTGGTTAATAGCGATATACTATACTAATTACATGGGATATACTAATATACTATATTAATAATGTATTTTTTTTTTTCCTTTTTTTCAGTTATCCGATTTGTTCAGTTATCCGACCAACCTGAGTCCCCAATTGATGCTCTACTGTATATCCTTTTTGACTAGAGCAAGAGAAGACTTTATATTGTATAGCCTTTGTTTGTCAATTTTTACAATTATTGTCCTGACAATTTTATCAACTGTAGAATATACAATTGTATCAAATGTATATAATGCCCATGTGTTGCATTGCGACAGGTGGACGATGTGTGAAGGGGGATGCCTCCTAGGAGGGAGTTTTATGAAAAACTGGCTCTATTTAGGTGTTACTAACTTGAAGAAAACCTGGAAAACTGCACATGGCCAGCCCGTTGGTGATGGGTTCACCCATGACTGACTATGAGTATAACAGTTTTGATTCCACACAGGTAAGTGCCAAATGCTACTCATCAAAGTAATTATAGCAATTATAGCACAAAGTATTATTACTTTGTGCTATATCATTGTTGCAGTAACTAAGTGAATATACTGTAATAATATTTGTTTTTTTTAATNCCTATCAGGCTGCGATTGGCTCATGTATTTAATCATTCCTACAACGTAAAATTCGATTAGCGTGGAACGTATCTAAGCGTTATAGGGGGGTCTACAGTATATACATATTAATTTATAATGAAAGTACATATAAGTTAAAATAATAATGTCTCATCACGAAAAGCTCATCATTAAAAATTCATA
Organism: Centruroides sculpturatus; assembly: GCF_000671375.1. Lineage (NCBI taxonomy): Eukaryota > Metazoa > Arthropoda > Arachnida > Scorpiones > Buthidae > Centruroides > Centruroides sculpturatus. Next base: position 5,673 of record NW_019387607.1, on the reverse strand, counting down.
ATTAAAAAAAAAACTATATATTTTTAATGTGATTTCTTTTTGACTCCTTCCATCCATGAGCACTAAGAGGGTCTTTTAATAAAGCCCATTTCGGGTTTGGTCAGGCCCACAATGAGGTAGTCAAGTGGTGAGAGACATATCCAAGATGAACCACCTTCAAAAAATTCCTGGGACCCATCCAGATTCGTTCCTGAGTCCCCATAAAGGTTGGCTGGCATCTTAACCACTCTGGTCATCTTTTTAGTACGATTGGAAAAACTTTGTCATAAATGATAAAATACAACTTCATTTACCTGATTGAAATCCACTTTCTTTTGCTCTTTCTTTTCCAATATTTAACATATCAGAATTAATATCACAAACTACGACTTGGGAACTAAAAGTATCACTTTCTATTTGTTCATTTTCAACAATCTCACTGTATGGATTTGGAATATCATTAATAACAGAAGTGTCTTGATTTTCCAATCTTGAATATTTCAGAAATCTGAATGCAATATCACCTGTAAAATTTTGTATGAAAAAATTATTTCATTTATAACATTGAATGTTTAAAATTATAGAATTGTAATTATACAATATTATTATTGAATTCATTCTTAAGTTAAACTGTAACAATCTACTGTTAGAATATTATCAATTTTTTTTGTTTTGTTATTAAAACTGAAGGAGATCATTTCTGGATGCTACAGAAAAACTAATAATTTTAAAAATAGTAAAACCACATAGCAAGCAGAAAATTGTTTAATCAATGAGAAATACAAAATGAAGGCTCTATATTGCTCATGAGAAGCCATAACGAGCAAGCACTACAGGGCAACTGTAAACTGTCATGCATCAACTGATTTGAAATGTTTTTAAATTTTAATTAATAGTTATTTCTAAAAAATTTACTTTATGTTTTTGTTGTAATGAAAGAGCTCCTTGAAGATCTCTTCCTGGTACAACAGCTTTACAAATTCGTTGCCTTTCTATCACCCATGCCTCTTCTTCCTCATGATCTTGAACAAATTGGAAATAGACTCTGGATTCCTCTAGTTTATCTTTTCGGGCTTTTGCTAATTGTAAAAGACTAAGAGAAAGTCATCATATTAATAAAAAAGTAAAATAAAATTAATTATAATAATTTAATTTAATACATTTTGCTTAACTAAAAGTTAATATAAATTATATCTTAATTCATCAAAACTATATTAAAATAAACATAAACATTTAAAAAACTGACTTCTTCTGATAAAGTTATCTTAGTCCATTTTAATAATTTATACTTGTATTTTATATATAGGATGTTTTTATACTTTACATTCATCCAGGTACAAAAGATATCTTTTCATCATTGTGCAAATATATGCATATGGTGCATTAATTCCATTGCAATATTTATAGTAAAATAAATTATCATAATAAATAGGTTCATTCATTCAAAAAAGGAACATGTGTAAATTGTACTGGAGTTCTATGGCAATATGTAAATTTTTTAAATGTAAGAACAAGATGCAAATTAAAATTCAATCCTGACAAGTCATGTAGTATCAATGCTTTATAACCATGAATACTACGGTAAAATGATTATTCTTTATGAGGATAGGAGAAGAAATTCATGAGAAGCAGTACATAGATTCCACAAACACTTTCCAGCTGCATCAATACTTACACTTATGACAAGTCTGAATATAATATACTGCTTGATACAAACTAGTAGCATAGTCAAAGGTAATGGTCCAGATTGTCCTCATCTTCACAGTGTTAAAGTATTGGCATATTTCCAGGCATATTCACAGACAAGCATAAATGAAGCAGCAAGACAAAGTGAATTAAAACAAATACAAATACTGTACATCAAATTTTAAATTGTTTTAGTTTGCAATAATTCAACTGCAATCTGCAACTGGGAAGTATGCATGGGATAAAAAACAGCAATTTAACTGGTGCAACATGATACTAAATTTATGCCAGATCACACCATGACTGCTTGACCACACTATAATTCATATTGCAAGCAAAATACACAACACTAGATGCATTTTACACTAAACATCTCATGCGGATCTGGAATCTGCAGATCTGAACAACTTCTTGGTCCCATATTCATCAATGGCATCCTGACTACTGATTGATGCCTTAATATCCTATACATGATAGTGGACAAATGGCTGGACAACAACTTACCTTAGAGCAATTGCAGAATGTTTGGTATCAGAAGGATACTGTGCCAGCTTATTCCTGAACAGACATGCATCAGTGGGTCATAGAGCAATTCAATGACCAATGGATAGAACAATGTAGCCCTTTTCCATGACCATCACATTCACCATACTTAACCTCCTGGATTTTTTCCTGTGGAGTAATCTACAAACATCAGGATATAATGTGTACTAAGCAGTCCTGCATGATATTGACAAACTGGAGAGNTTCGCATTCATGTACACCACTAATATCCAATAGAACTATTTTAAACAGGTCGCTGCACTACCACCGAATTTTTCATTGCTTGTTCTGTGACAAAACTGAATTTTGGTCTTTTAAATTGAAATACCTAAATAAGGGGAGACCAAAATTTTCCTCTGCCCCGGGCGGCTGACACCCACAGTACGCCACTGGACCAGTAAGACCTAGGTTTTCCCCAGTCATTGCAACATTTACAAGTTTACATGAGGCAATTCAAACCTGTTCATTATCTCATCAAGAACACATGTTTGACATTGATACTGCAAGTTGTTTTAGTAAGAGCTACTAGATCTAACATTTCTTCCTTCATATTTACGTCTGCAGATACATAGCAGACAAAAATGGCCAATTGGGGATCATCCTGAATGTCTGTAGACTCATTGAGAGCTAAAATGAATACCATATAATTTTTCAAATCACACATCAAACTATTTTCAACATTTTTTACTAACTTCACTAATATGATGATCAGTTGTACATTGTGACATAGTAACTTGTGCCATCAATTTATGCAGTTTTGTATCATCTGGATCCAAAGCTTTAACCAATTCATCCAAGTTTTTTTAATAAATTCTGCTTCTCCATATGGACATTTGGCATGAGCATTATTCCAAACTATCAAAATATTAGCTTTGCTGGCTCTGTCATCTTTGTGACGAAAAGAAGACAAGACTCCTTGTTACTTATGAAGACCTGATTGCAATGACTTAAGTATCTCTGTTTGAAATTTTGAATTGAGTGGATATTGAGCTGAAAAGTGGGAATGACTTACTAATGTCAAAGTAATTAATGTTAAAGTAAATTGCTTACTTTGTAGTTTGCAATTGTAACTTTACAAAGAAGACAGAATGACTTTCCATTATTGTCAATAAAAGCAAATTTTTCTACTCATTCTTTCTGAAAGCTTCTATTTTCTTGTTTGTATTTTCATTTTTTTGATATTTTCTGAGGTCATATTAACAAAGAATTTAGGAAATTTATTTCTAGTCTGAAATTCAAACAATAATAAATAATTAAAATAAAAATGTCTAAATATTGAATTTTGTTTTAAAAGATTTGTAAATAGTGCAACGAATTGTCAAAGAAACAGGGCTTCTTAAAATAAAATAAGAGTAAAAACAATTTAGAATAATTAAAAGCAATTTTGAACTATATTTATTTTCGGTTGATATTTTCCTGATAATTCTTGAACATCTGTTTTGTTATAATTTACTACCAAAAATAGAAATAACATAACCAAAATTAAGCAAATGTTTTCCAGTTTTATTTTCAACATTTTTTTTTTTATGTAATTGTTTAAAAAAACATGAAACTCTAAGTGCGCTAATTATAAACAATTAAAATAATTTTCTTAACTTGTACATGTCTTTAGAAAGCTTGCACCAATGCCACAGAAAAATTACATCATAAACAAGTTTATCATAAAGTACTCAGCAAATCACTATACATATATCTAACACCTTATCCTTGCCGAGAAATATAATTTAATTTCAAACAAACGTTTTCAGCCTGATTCACAGGCCATCTTCAGGTTGAGAACCAAATTTGAATTAAAGGATTCCATTAATGGAATACAAAATTCAAAATTAAATAAGCAACAGAATAAGATAAAAATAAAAATTAAATATTAAATAACCAACGGAGCAACATAAAAATATAAAAAAATGTACATAGAAGTATTAAGAAATACAATTACTAACACATCCAATAAAATTACTATTTTGACTGGTTAGAGCTCTTATTAAATCTCTTAACTATAAACTTCCATGCAGAGGGAAGACTTTCTGCATCCCTCGCATTTAAACAGCCTTCCTGTATCTTACTTCTATAAATCTGCAACTATTTAGCTGTCAATGCCAAAGATGGGGAAGATTGGAGCAGAAGAGTTCTTTGGATCTACATTTTCTAGACATCGGTATTAAATTCAAAAAAGGCCATCTGTCCACTAGCGTTTTTATTAAGCCATCCCACAGCCCATTGTATATTCCCTCCCGATCCAAGGATCTGTATAAATATAAAATTGCAGCTTTCAGAACTTTAATAAGAAGGGCATTTTTGTATTGTGAAACAGTACAAGATAGAAGTAAAGAAATAAATAGAATAATGAGCGTGGCCAAGACACTAGGCTACCGAAAAAGCGCAATTCTGGGAATGGTTAGGAAGTATGAAGAGAACAACAAGAAAGAGTCTTTTAAAAATGCTCCTACTGGAATCGTAAAATTTACATATAATGAAAGTATGAATAGCGTTATGAAAGAGATTGCTTGCAGAAAAGGTTCGAGAATAAAATAAAAAGAGCCCCTAATTTATACAAAATCCTAAGAAATGATAAGGATGCTATAATGTCAGAGGAGAAAGCAGGGGTTTATAGAATTCCTTATGAAAATATGCAATTGGGCATTAAAAAAGACTATATTGGAGTAACTACCAGGAGTTTGGGACTTAGAATCAAGGAACATAGTTATAATATCAGAAAGGAGTCTAATGCAACAATTTTATCCCAAATGGCACAAGCACCAGGATCTGTAGTCAAATGGAATGAGGCAGCCATCATAGAACCTTTATCTTCCTCATCTTTGGCGTTGACAGCTGAAAAGTTGCAGATTTATAGGAGTAAGATATAGGAAGGCTGTTTAAATGCGAGGGATGCAGAAAGTCTTTCCTCTGCATGGAAGTTTATAGTTAAGAGATTTAATAAGAGCTCTACCAGTCAAAATAGTAATTTTATTGGATGTGTTAGTAATTGTATTTCTTAATACTTCTATGTACATTTTTTTACATTTTTATATTTTTATGTTGCTCCGTTGGTTATTTAATATTTAATTTTTATTTTTATCTTATTCTGTTGCTTATTTAATTTTGAATTTTGTATTCCATTAATGGAATCCTTTAATTCAAATTTGGTTCTCAACCTGAAGATGGCCTGTGAATCAGGCTGAAAACGTTTGTTTGAAATTAAATTATATTTCTCGGCAAGGATAAGGTGTTAGATATAGGTATAAACAAGTTTAAATTGCTAAATAAAACAGTCCATATGTGCATGTAGTAATTTTTATAAAATTTGGTAGTTGTTGTTAATGTACAGTTTGCCAATATATTCAAAAATAGTATGTGCATACATGCATGATGTAATTTGTAATTATATTTTTAATTTATTTAATTTAAAATATATGCTCTCTACCTCAAATTAGTAGTGTCTTGCCCCTGTACATCATACTTTTCCTG
>NW_019387606.1:5697-9880 GCF_000671375.1 Centruroides sculpturatus | reverse complement strand
GTATTAATTTTATATAATGACATTTTATTTGTACACTGGTGTGCAAAACTTAAGCAATGATGTAATTTTTACACAGACAGCTATGAAATTGTTGAAAAAGTCTTGTTGCGATCAGTACAATGAACACTCAATTCAGTAGAAAAATTATTTGTATGCAGGTTGAACACATCATAGGTGATGTGAGGGTACACAAAGCACATGCAATCAGCATGCACAGTGCAAGATTACAATAAGAAGAAAACTTTAATTCCATACTGTGTGCATTCTATTCATTTTTGCACAAATGTGCTTTCTCCATCCTTTAAGTACAGAATACGGTCTCTGTATTCTGAATTTCATGTTTCTCAGGTGATGTCTTGTGGAGTTACAGTAAGAAAAAAAATGTTGCTTAAGTTTNATCAATCAGGATGTTAGTATGACTTAGACATAAGGAGCAGAATGACATGTAAATTAGTGTGTTTGTAAAACATTACATCTGTGAATAAACAAAACAATTCATTTGCATAAATGTCAACTTAAATTATGCAAAATAAAAAAAATTTTGAAATAAAAAACCCTTAGATTTAGATGTATATTTTAAAACTGTCTTTCAGCATTAATACATTGTTAAAAACAAATCATATGTACTATCATTTGTTTGTAACAAGTTGACCTTGATTGTAGCACAAGTTCTCAGAAACAATAACAACTTTTTAGAATAGAATAGATGTCATTTCTTACATTCAAATACTCCCATCTTTAGTCAAAATCACTTTGGATGAATCCTAGTAATAAAATGTTTCTTACATATATAATAAAAGTGGTTTTACTATAAAAATGAAAGTGTCTGATATTTAACTTGTATAGTTTAAAGATTTAAAAAAAAAAAAGTACTAAAACCTATTCAAAATGAAAATTGACCAAAATGGAAAAAATTGCTACAGTGATATTCTAGTTTATACTAGTTTTACTTAATTCTTTACTTTTAATAATACAGTGGAACCTGTTAACTCGAATCAATCACAAGAAAAAAATTCAGACTTTGAGTTAAAAAGTTTAGAGATATGGAGGTTCACGTAAAAAACCAAGATTTTGTATGTTGTTTTATTGATGGCCCATAATAAACTATCCATACAGTATTTCTCTGAGTCTTATTACATAAAATCATTGTGTCAATATAAACCTCTCAGTATTGTCCAGAAACTTGAAAATACTTAATTGAATGGTTAAATAAGCTACTGACAGATGCTTTCCTGAATGTGAATGTTAATCCGTTCACTCCTAAGTGTTTAGTAAGGATTATTTTAAATTGAAATATTTTGCACCTAGAATCAATCTGTTTTTTATCTTTTATCACAAAAATACCACTCTTTATGACTTATATTTTTAAAACTTTGCAACAAAGATTGACATTTTTACATAGAATTGGACTATAATTGTTTTTAATTAATTTGTCAAAATTCTATTTATTTATTATGTAAGCTAGTCAGAGAAATCAATCATCAATGAAATAAAACAAAAACAAATGTTAAAAAAAAAAAGATTCAAATGGCAGTTACTGTATCTAGATCAGACATGCTGTATGGAAGTGATCCACCCCACCCGCTGTTAATGACATTATAAACATAAATAAACATTATAAATATTTATTTTATTTTAAGTCATACATGGTCCCACTTTATAGAAAGTTTCTAACTAGTTTATTTGATAGATGAATGTTAATTATTTTATTTAAATTAAATTTCCAGGAGTTTATGAAAACCAACATTTCAGTTAAACAGTTTCATTTAACACACAAATAAATCCCTATGCTAGACAATTGGGGAAAAAAATGACTGAGTAAATGCAATTTCAAGTTATCCCAGTTTGAGTTAACCAGGTTACACTGTACTATAAAGTTACAAATCATTACATGATTCTATATTTTAAAATTAATATTTCTTACACAAATCTTATTATTAACAATGATCAAATATTAGTTATACATAAATATACACACCCTCCTAAAAGATCCACACTATCACTTTGCTGATTCATATTAATTACAGTAAGTTTATGGCCTGTAATCAAATTATATTATATCAATTAGATAAAAAGCTTAATAAAAGCAATGTAACAATTAATTGAAATAAATAATTATAATTGTATCTCTTAAATGTATTAAAAGATGAAATGAAAAATATCAATAAAAATATTCATTCAATCTTCAATTTTTTTTAACATGTTAACATAATTAATGAGCATGCTTATTAATCCTACATAATTTTACTTATAATCATAACAAAAAATTAACAGAATTTATTAGTCATTTATCAGAAATATGATGCATATTGCCTAATATCAGCAATTCAAGATGTCATAAAATTTTTCTACTAAATTAAATAAACAATGAAAACCTTACTAATGAATTATATTTTGCCTTTTTCACAAAAATAAAAATGTACAAAAAAAAAAACAAAACAAAATAAAAAATTTTCTGTTTTAAAATGTTCTATGTTTATAAATTTTCTAATGGCAGAAATATTGTGTTTTTAACAATTTATTTAAATTGTTAAAAACACGATTACTCTTTTTTATTCAAATACATTCTATAACAAAACAGATAGAAGAAATACTCCATATGATTTAAATGAAATACAAGATTAAAGAACTTTATGTTATTTAGTTTTTTGTTTTTATTAAAATGATTATAATGAAAAATTTTTAGTAAAGAAACATATTTGCATATCAATAAAGTGATACTAAAACACCTACAATAGTTATTTAAAATATATAATTAACATTTGTTTTCTTAAAATATTTATATAAAACTGTTAATTTATTTATGTTTACCTCATTACAAATTTTATTTTAATTAAATTAATTTGTTTTAAAGAAAAAGTACAAAAAGTATCAATTATTTCAAATAAGCATAAGAGCATATCTAAGGACAATTTGTACATATAAATATCTTTTAGTGTTTTAAAAATGTGTAATTTTGCATAGTGTATATATTTTATTGATAAAAAATTCTAAAATAAACAATTATAAATTTACTTATAAAAATATATGCAATACCTAATAAATCAGCAAGATATTGAACAACTGATGTTTTTCCAGTACCAGTTTCACCAACAAGAAGAACAGGTTCAGAGTTTTTAACAGCAACTGCAACTGATTCCAAAAGTGCTAATGATTGACGAGTATGGGCGTACACTGTTTTTGAACACCTAACAAAAATAACATTAGCAGTTATTTAAATTGAATTAAATTACAGTAGAATCTTGTTTTAACAGATTGCTTGGGCCACTGAAAATCATCCATTGTTTCAAGAATACATTATATCACAAACAACAAATTTTTCATTATAGTCATATTCAAAACTAGTCAGTTTTAAAAATAGCTGGTTTTCTGAAAGCCAGATAGTTAGCCCAGTACTGTATAATAAAATAATTTTTTAACATTAATTTAGATTAATTTGATATAACTGACATTAAATTATATCAAATTTAATGATAAATATGCTACACATTTCAGTAATTTTTGTTTATAAACTTACCTTTTCTCAGAGATAGTATTTTGTTTTCGTTTCATCAAAGTTACTCTTCCTATTTTAACTATATCTGATGAAATAGAGATTTCTGGCTTATATTTTGTACAAAAGTACTCAATCTTAAAAAAATAAAAAAAATTTTTTTAATAGAAATCTGAAAATTAAGTTTCAATTACAAATTTATATTCTTTATTTATAATATATAAATTCATATTTAAGTTTATTATGAAATATTTACCTTTGCTTCAGTAAGATTTAATTTTGTGCCAACAGATTTTGCTAAATTTACACGTTCATATGTAGATGATATATGTTTACAAAAACAATCTATTGCATCCTGAAAAACTGCTAAAGATGCTTTTGTTGATGTAAGGTCAAAATCTTCAATAATTCGTTGACACCATTTTAATAAATCTCTGTTAATATAAAATTTAATTTTGAAATAAATACAGTAGTTTCAATATTATTATTTTAAACCATAGTACAGTTCATTGCATGCCATGTATTGAACTATACCAGTGGTCAGCAACCTATGACACACATGCCAATAAGTTAGTTTTTTGAAAAGTTTTTTGAGTGGAAAGTTTTTTGGTAGCACAGCCTAGAGAATAATAATTAATGAAACTTTTTCAGTATTTTAATAAATTATTTATTAAAAATATTTTTAATAAT
>NW_019387606.1:0-4168 GCF_000671375.1 Centruroides sculpturatus | reverse complement strand
AGAGGGGGAGGAAACAGTTAAAAATTTTTTACAGTTTGTAGTATCGAAATATGCTTATAAGAGAAGATTTTAGAACTTTTAACCTTTTAATTTATTTATAATATATACTAGTTATACAAAGATTAAAGCAGATTTTACGTTTTTAAATTATACAAAGTGTAACCAAAAGGTACGTCTATATATCATTTATGTACTCATTATTTTATGTAAACTCTCTACTGTTATAAGTTAAATATATATATTGTATTTTAGTTGACTGAAGAGGGGCAAAGCCCGAAACTAGTAAAAAATGTACCGTATCAACTAATAAAGAAATTTGATGGAAAATTTGCCATGTGTCTTTAGAATAAAACACATTACTAGTGTTTATTACGCCACAAAAATAAAAATAATATTAAAAAAACGTTTAAAATAATTTTGTATTAATTTTATATAATGACATTTTATTTGTACACTGGTGTGCAAAACTTAAGCAATGATGTAATTTTTACACAGACAGCTATGAAATTGTAGAAAAAGTCTTGTTGCGATCAGTACAATGAACACTCAATTCAGTAGAAAAATTATTTGTATGCAGAAAGAACACATCACAGGTGATGTGAGGGTACACAAAGCACATGCAATCAGCACGTACAGTGCAAGATTACAATAAGAAGAAAAATTTGATTCCATACTGTGTGCATTCTATTCATTTTTGCGCAAGTGTGCTTTCTCCATCCTTTAAGTACAGAATACTGTCTCTGTATTCCGAATTTCATGTTTCTCAGGTGATGTCTTGTGCAGTTACAGCAAAAAAAAAAAATTGTTGCTTAAGTTTCGCACACCAGTATATTTAATATAAGTGTTGAAAACATGTTCTTATGAGATCTTGTATGTAATAATTATTTACAAAATAAAGAAAATTAAGCTAGAACTATATGATAGTTAGGTTAGAGTTAAATGTATAATTATAAAAAAGCAATGCATTTCTGAATATGTAAGTGAATTGTAAAAAACTTGTAAAGTGCATGATGCAAAACAGCAAGCAATCTATCTAGCATATGAGATTTGCATATCTGAATTATGAATGAAAGCAACTTATTTCTTTCTAAAAGTTTAAAAATTGTTAATTAAATTAAAAATTACAGCCAATATGAAGTGGTTATTCAGTTTACTTCTAGTAATAAATTTGTTTACTAATTAATCTTCAAATAGCTTAAAATCAGTTCTACAAAATTCATTTATTAATTAATTCAATCAATTCAAAACATATTCTGCAGCAAATTCAGTCTGATGTACTGTACCATATCAAATCTGTCATGGAGAAAAATAATGCTTCAGCTAAAGAGTTCAGAAAAGTTATTTGATGCAAAGTAATATGTCTGCCAATCTGGATCAGTTTGTCAGTTCTTGCAACATTGACTTCCATTGTCAAGCAGGTTGGATGTCCACTGTAGCTTTCACCACTCACACTTTCTTGTCAACTTGCAAACTTCTCGACATTATTATGCAATACTTTGACAGGACAACACACTCCTTGTATATCTCAATAGATTTCAGCAGGTGAAACATTTTTGGTCCACAAAAATTGAATAACTACTCAAACTTTTTCACAAGATTATTTTTCTAACCTTGTGTCATCATTTGGAAATGCTATATTACAACTGTCCTGCATTCACGCCATTCTAATTATTCAATGTTGCCAATCTGGATCATTACTTACTACCTGCATTTGATTTCAATTATGAATGCTTTTGTTTTTAAATCATAACACTTATAAAGTTACTTTTTGATCACCCCACATATAACAACATAAAAATTAAAAAACTGTAAAAACAGATAAAATTTAAATTTTTACCTTGTAGATATAAGGCGTCCACTTGATGATTTTGGAATAATGGTTTTACTAATGTCATGATCATGCTCTCCAGAAGAAATCATAAAATATATATCCATAATTTGATTAACAATTGGTTTTAATACTGGCCATTTTGTAATAATTAGCTAAAAGAAAAAAAGAAAAATTTGTAATTCTGTAGTTTTATTATTACTATTATTAAGTAATAAACACACATTATACTGGATGAAAAGTATAAAGCACACTCACAGAACCAAAAATCCAGTGTGTAGAACAAAAAACATGAAAGGAAAATTGTAGCATTTCATTTGTCATTCAGTTTCCAAATCCATTCTTTTAATCTGAAAACAGTTGCTCAAGGCAATCAAAATTTTTCATTTTCCTTTCACTTCTTTGTTCTGCATGCTGAATTTTGGTTCTGTAAGTGTGATTTTTATTATTATTGCAAAATAATTAAAAATATATTAAGTATAGATTAAATTTATTCAAATACCATTATTAAAATTACAAAAATTATAAAAAATTACTATAAAAGTGCTTCATCACATTTTATTTTAAAATAAATATTTTAAAGAACTATAAAAACGTTCATAATTGATGAAATAATTCCACAAATGATGAAGCATACCACTCACAACATACCTTTATTTGTAGGCTATTGTTGGAGTCAAAGTTTTATCCTCTTTGTAGTTTTCTGTTGAAACTGCCCATTAATTTACATAATATAAATATTAAAATTTTAAAAATTTCATCTATTATGAATGTTTTTATAGTTCTTTAAAATCCATTTGCTTGAATAGCCCAATCCTAATAACCCAACAGCTAATAAAAGGACACAACAAACTTAAAATCAAAGACAAAAGAAAGGAAGGACATCACACAAAATTAACATTCCAAAGAAGTGTCAGACAAATTATGGAAGTAGCCAAATGGAAGAATACCACAATGATCTATAACAGGGACCCTACTTATATAGTATACTTAGAAATGACAAGAACTCACTCTCAGATAAACTTAAGACAAGAGTATACAGAATCTCATTAGTCAATGAAGAGATGGATCTAACAAAAGTATATGTTGGGGTAACTAGGAAAGAAGGATTAAAGAACACCAATACAATGTCAAGAAAGGTAAAGACAACACAGTACTAGCAGCAATTATAAATGTACAAAGAACAACAGTCAAATGGGAGAATCTAAAATTGTAGTAGAGGTCCATTCCCCATAACAGTGATAAACAAAGAAAAAATTGAGATATTTAAACACAAGCTTACAAATGAATGAATAAACACCAGAGATGTGGAAACTTTCCCAACATTGTGGAGATATGCCATTAAAAAAATAACTAGAATAAATTTTAAAAAACACTACTACTTATGCCTTGATGATACATGATTCAATTGTGAAATTTGATATTTTCAAAAATTTAATTTGAAAGCATTTAGAGAATTTGGGTTACTCCAAAACAAAGGTAGAACACCTCATAAATAGGGCTGACAAATGTTTTGTGACAATTATAATTTCCAGCGTAAAGGTGAAAGTTTTGATATATAAATATACACATCAATCAAAGCCCGATATCTTAAGCAAATACATCCACAACTGCCGTAAATGATCGGACTAAATTTTGGATATATGATTATAGATTAGAAATGAATTTGGCACTAGAGTGAAGCATTAGGCACCATCTCTTATTAAAATTAATAATTATAATAATTAATTTAGATTAAACTGGAAGAAAACAATTGTAACTGGCAACGCATCTGCACGATGAATGGAAGTTGCAGATTCGAGTCCCACTTTGAGCCGATTCTTTACAACAGTTTAATCTAAATTAATTATTTAATTATTAATTTTAATAAGAGATGACACCCAATGCCTCACTCTAGTGCCAAATTCATTTCTAATCTATAATCATATATCCAAAATTTAGCCCGATCATTTATGGCAGTTGTAGGTGTATTTGAAAGTTCTGATATTTAATATTATGTAAATTAACAGACAATTCTAATGAAGGACAACATTAAAAGTGCTCAGCAAGTAAACACTGAAAATAAAACACCTTAATTTGTTGCTGAGAAATATAATTGAAAAACTAACGTTTTCAGCCTGATTAACAAACCATCATCAGGTCCAAAAAACAAAAATGGAACAGATACATTCCATGTATAGAATACAAATATTTAAATCAAAATTTAGAACAAAAATTTTTAAAAATATTCAAGAGAAATGGAAGAATATATAAAATTAATATAAAACAAAAAATAACATAAATCTTCCAATGTATTAATTCTGGTCCAAGTTTCTAGTAAATTTCTTAACCATGAACTTC
>NW_019387605.1:0-9854 GCF_000671375.1 Centruroides sculpturatus | reverse complement strand
AATTAAGTTTAAGGTTTCACTTACGTAATTCACTGCGAACGTTTGCGTTATATAACATAGGTACAGCACAAAGTTTCATGTTTATGCTTAATTTTCATTGCGAATTACTTTTTATTCCCGTAACGTTAATCTTAATGCAATACTTACACCATTGTTTTAATTGTTAACGGAACCAAATAGAAATTTAAATAAAGAAAGAGATGCGCACAAATGTTATTAATGTGAATATTCGTATTTAAATTAATTTTTATATACTGATACGCATACATTGTATTTATAAACTAAATAAGAAAAATTCCTTTAAATTAATTCCATTTTCATTTGCAAATTCTATTTTATGGCGGCGTTAAAATATAACTTTGCACAAACGCTCCTGTTATCTATGGGGTGGTTTGATTTGGATAAATTTAAAATAAATATATATAAAATATTTGATTCCCCATAGTGTTCGCTACGGTTCCAACCGTACAGAATTGGCTGTTTTTGGAACTCTACTCGTACACCTGTGTGCAACTCGTGTAGTCGTCTCGTTGTACCCGAATGTGCCAATGGATGCCGATTGACTACCCCGCTCTCGCTTCGTGCACCGCCATTTATCCGTTCCTCGTCTTATGTTCTGGCTCGTTGTCAGTGTTGCCAGTCGCAGTTACTGTCGCCTCTGACTGGGAAGGTTCTTGTGTCAAAACCACTACGCTATCGCTCATCCTTCCGACTTTTAATGGCACTTTTTCGGTTTTCTATCGAACGTGCTTTGTATTTTCTAATCCAAAACGAATATTTCATAAATAATTATTATAAATCGCAATACCTTTAAACATTAATTCGTTAAACTGAAGATAATAAAAGAGCAAACTTTTATTTTTGGCGCCATATCACGAATATTTTAATTTCGAATGCAACCGATTTAAACCTAAAAATTCCTGACGTTTGAAAATGCAAATTCTAACGAATTATCTTTCTAACGTGTCTCAATTTGCAATATAATTTAGTAGCGATTTTAGGCCCGTTTTTAACCGAGGGTCAAGCGTTTCTAGAGGCATCAAACAATTACAAATACGTATACACATCGATATTTCGTCTTACTTCGCACTCGGAATCCTGCCCCAACTACAATCTAACTCTTGTATGACGTTAAATATCCCGTGATACGGATTTTACATGGTATAAACTTATATAAAAGAGGCCTGGCGAGTCTACTTTTGTTCGGGACGTCGCTCATCCTAAAACCTTTAACGTCAGGACCGATTTAAAAACATAATTGCAAAATTTTTGTGTTTTTCAAGTAAGGAAATGTATCTCGAAAGCTGCAATTTTTTGTTCTATATTACAATTCAACAGATAATACGTTCTTATTTTCTCATAAAAGTACCGGTGAATGCATAAATTCAGTATAATTTAAATACTCTCCATACGATTGATTAATTAACGCGAGTACCGGCCAGAATTACGCTTATTAAGAGAGGACTCGACCCACAATGGGGTCGAACAGAGGGAGGGATACGAACTACGTCCCGAATTATAATGCTGCGATAAATTATGGGAGTACGAAACGATACAAAAGTCGTGCGCTAGAGACGTATACACAGAAGATCTTAAAGAAATATGTTGCATTAAGTGACGAATGTGCAAAAATAACGAATTTAAAAAGAAATTTGAAAATCGAAACTTCTATTCAAAACATTTATCTAGTGTAAACATTTTTATCGTCCACAGAATTTGATAAATAACGACAAAACCGAAAGTAATAAGTCTTTGGCCTCTCCGTTAAAGAGAGATTAAGATTTAAATGAGTCAAAAATATCAAAAAATCGCATTTTTATCGATTATTCGGGGAATCAGTGTCGGAATTTTACCGTACCGACAATATGGATAGGATATGCGAAACAAGTTCTGTTAGAGCAGTGTTTTTCAACCGGAGTGCCGCGGCACCTTAGGGTGCCACGGCGCCACGGTTGGGGTGTCGCAAAGTTTAGAGCCTTTAGGCATTTTCTTGGAAATTTACTTAAGTGTAGTTCAAGATAACTCATTGTCAGTTCTATTTTGCTACGAGATATCTAGTAAGCAAAGAAACTATGACTAATCGCATGTTAATGTAATGTTCTACGCTACGTGTACGCACGACATGTCACGAGTTCGCCCAAACCACATTGCTTGGCCTTCATGTTCCCAGTCCCAGTACCAGGCCAACCACCAGAGAAGAACGATGTGGACACTTATGTCCACGTCGTTCTTCTTGTGTCTTGTATATACTTTAAAAAGCGTTGCATTGTACTTTGAAAAGCGTGTGGTTTTAATCACAAAGTAGGTGCATATTACAGTATTTTCATAGTATTCAAAAGCAATGATGACAAATAAACAATTGTTATCATTTTGTTAAATTTAAATTTTTAAAATTGATATGAAAAGGATAAAAAAGTAAGGAAATATTTATTTTATATATGCATTAAAATAGTATAAAAAAATTTAAGAAAAATTGTTTATCAATAAAATGATAATATAAAATGATGATATATTTGACAATAAAACTATATTTAAAAAACAATAGCGAGACTATTATTTTACATGTAGGTATTTTGATAAAATTCAATAAACTTAAATTTTGATTTTGAACACGTAGAAACACTTTTGCGTTGCGCGTAATATTCGTTTTCGCGAAAAATTCATCTGGCCCATTAGTCCCCCCTTATTCAGATTCTAGATCCGCCGCTGGTCACGGGTGTCACGATTTGTTATTTTTCAATTAGGTGTGCCACTCAATGAAAAAGGTTGAAAAACACTGTGTTAGAGAGTTATAAATACATAAAGGGCGAGAAGGAACATAGCTATCTCGGAAATAACACAGATAAATGTCGAAAATCAAGACGAGATAGTCGCAAGGTCTGTGGATATAATCTTCCATCGTTCGACTCGAGGTGGGAAAATCTGCACCGATCTTCCAAATACTTTCCTATTGGAATAGTTTGAGTAATAATTTACGGAACATCCCGTATCAAGTTACAAAATCTTCAAAAAACAATGTAAAAAACTTTAATTGATCTAAGTGGATTTGAAAAATAATGTAAATTATTTTCAGCCGGAGTCTTCTTAATTGTTTAACTAACTCTCTTTTTGTTTTATTTGTTGATCTTGTTCTAAGATGCTCGAAAAAGGCCTTCCTGGCCACAGTGTCTTTTTGAAAACGAATAAATAAATTTTATTCATTCCCGTTCCACAAGTATAATAATCGGGAAATATAAACGAAACAATATTTTGCGACGAAACCATCTCGGAGAAGAAATTTAATATATAAATTACGAAGTTGAATAGGATCGGTCGTTAAGGCGACGCGATACATGGGCGATGTGGCAAAGGCCTGCTTTCAGAGAAGACTTTTATGGCAAACTCGGCCTTATTTTGGTGTTAGATACGTGAAGAAAATCCGGAAAATTCTGTGTGACCAGCCGATTGGTCAAGAGCGACCCCGCCATCAGTTGAATTGATTTTATCCACTCGGCCGATTATGAAGTTGAAATTCCATAATATTCAACACAAACTGTAACGAACGCAATGAAACTTACACCTTCGACAATAAAACTGTACCGAAATCGGGCGTTGACGAACGTGGAGTTAACGAAACGTGAGTTTGAGGCGCATTCGAACTCGCCTGTATCGGAACAGAAATTCCATCGGATACTCCGTGACGAGTTTTAATTACTGTTAGTGCAGTGTATTTTATCTTAAGTATAATGACCAGAAGAGAATTAATCGAGACAATTATGTCTTAGTCCCGGATCTCGATAAAAACCAGAAATCTCTGTTTTCTGATTTCTGTTTGAAAACGTTAAAGCATTTGAGAAAGATCTTAATGGTTTCTCAAAGGAATCTTACTCATTTCTGGTATTTGTTGTGGGATTGTTTCCTTACTAATGACCGTACTTACTTAGATCAATATGTAAGAATCACTCTTATAAATCTCTTCCACTAGTTTCCACAACAATTGTGTCAATAAATTTCGACTGGGAGGTCTCAAATCTCGTTCGGCTCGTATTTTTTTGAATAAAATTATATTTATTTGCTCTGAATTTGCAAAAGTAAATCAAACTTTTACAGTAATTTTCATCATCCGACTTACAATTACGGAGCTTGTAAAGTTTCGAAATGCCAAAGCTTTACAAATTTCTCTTTAAATTTGAATGATTTCGTTTCGTTTTAGTCTTTCGCGTTGTTGCATTATCAATTGCTGTTCAATCTGGAGGAAAGTTTTGATTTGTTTGAAAAATTGAAGGATTGGCAGTTTTTAACAATTTTAAACGGGTTAAATCAGATATGACCTCTTATATAAAGCACGACTTTATTAGAATGGAGAAATGTGCCACATGTCTACGCTTATACGAACATTTTGAACGGCGGTTGACCAGGGCCGAAGTGGATAAAACCCCGAACACCGCTACTGGTTACGAATTCGCGCCTGGCCAGTGGAATTTTCCGGTTTTCTTCCAGGTATATCGATACCTAAACAGGTTCCGGTAACAGGGTCCCTATAGAACGTCCTCTCGGAGGCAGTCGCCCATACTGTATATCGCGATGCCTTAAAAGTTCAGAATTGAAGATATCAGCTTGTAAATTTTCACAAAAAACTTTAAAGTTTAGCATTTTACCGTAAGTTAAATGTAAAAGTTTATTTTATTTTTATGTCTTTTTGATTAAATTACGGAGAAGAATATAACAACTCTACATTTTGACTCGTTCGTTTCCGAAATTTAATTATATTTCCTATTAAAAAGTCACTTTAAACAAAAAGATTATTGTATATTTTTGAAGAAATTGCAGAGAATGTAATAAATTGTGAAGATTTTTGGATAAAAGGAGTAAAGTTATAAATTCAGTTTGTCCGGCGATGCCGAAAGAAAATATGCGAGGTGCGCATTTAATCAAAGATTATATATAAAAGTAAGTAAAAGCTATATTCAAAAAAGTCACAAATCATCCATAAAACATATTTTCAATTGTTGAGAAGATAAAATAAATCAAAAATTGAACGATCGAATTGATTTGATTTGACAAATGTTGACAGATTCAATCTGCCGGACTCTTGATACTCGCAGACATTTTTATTTATCTTTGTCCAAATGCATTTTGACGCATTTTTAACACATAAACACTATTTTGTGAACTAAAATATGACTTCCATAAATAACATCCGCGTGGAAAAAAGAGATTCTTATTTCGAGACCATCGATTTTTTAAACTTGTTCCTTTATCGGTATTTGCCAATTGGATCGATGAATGGATAATTACGTTTTGTTTGATCTCGATCGAAAATGAAAAATCCCAATATTAAATAAGGTGATTCAATTTTATAATGTTAGAAAATATAATTTTAAATTAAATAATGGAAAAAGTAAGCCAAGTATAACGTGCTCGGTTGATTGAAAGTGTGGTTTGGAGGAAGAAACACCATAAACTTCTTCCTGTTGGAAGGATTAACCCAGTGGATAAAACTACCGAACACGAAGATCGCGGGTTTGTCCCTCGCCAATGGGCTGGCCGCGTGTTTTCCGTGAATTTTCGCGTGGGTAACGCTTAAATAGGAGCCAGTTTTGTAAAGCTGCGGTATCTCATCAAACGAAACAAAGAAATGACTATTCTCGTTTACAAAATAGTCTGTTACACGGAATATTTGGTCTTTCTTCTCCCTAGAACTGTAATTTAGCATCTACGCCATTTGCAAATTGGAGTGACACGTCGTTTGCTCGAAGAAAGAATTTTAGAAGCAGGAAGAAGAGGAAATAAAAGCAAATTTTAATATTCAAACGTACTCTCGTCTTACGTTTCTAAATAAGTAACAATGATATATTAATGTAATAAATAACTGAATGTTGCTTGGCAGATACAGGGAATAGAAAATACCCTTTTAACTCTTTATACAGAGTCTGCGCATTTATCTTTCTTGTAAAACTGATAAAAGTCTTCGAAACTCCATGGATAAATCCTTATTATGTCACCGAATCTTACACGTCACGGTAAACACCAGTTTAGCTGATGAAGGTAGACTTATTACCCGTTTTCGGAATAAAAATGGTAATTTGCATAATTCGCTACATTGAATTTTATTATTCTTTCATCGAGAGCTTATGTAATATCAATTTTAAAATAAATGGTAATAACTGAATGACGCAAAAATAAAATTTCCATTATAGCATTGGAAAGATGCGGAGAAAAACTCAAGAATGAAGAAGATTGTGTTCCATTAATGGAGACATTGTTTCTGTAGAGCAGTTTCTTGCGAAGGCGAAGCCTCGACCTTTTCGTCTGCTGATGATTTCAATATTTGGAAACCAATAATACATTAGAAAACGAAACAAATGTAAGTTTCCAAGTTGCCCATGGAAAGTAGATTTCTGATAAGATACAATAAACATTTTGCAAGCTGCACTTTGTGAAACGATAAACGATGTAAATTGTTGGAAAATAATGACAAAAATGAACAAAAAATGTCTAAAATGCTTCTACCGGGTGCAAAATATACGCCAAATCGTGTCACCTGTACATTGTAAAGGATAAGAAGTAAGATTGATGATGATGAAAATGAATAATAAATGTAAAATAATTTCTTAAAGATTTTTCTTAGTGCTTAAAAAAGTAATGCTAATTATAAAAAAAAATAAGAATTAAATTAAGGAACTAATTTCCAGATAGTAAATATTTAATGAAGGTAAATTACGCTTCTAAATCTGTATTAAGATGGCATAAAAAGTTATCTTTTATCCCTCCCCCAAAGAAAGTTGATGCAGAAAGGAAATGTTGGCTGTTCTTATTTACGATACATTCGAGAGAAGAAAATGTTGTATGTTTGAAATCTTAATAAGGAATAAAATATGTTACACAATAAATTACAAAAATAATTTACGTTTTAACATTCGGAGGATCTCATTTTTCAATTCAAAGTAACGTCGACTGTAAAAGGATAATTCAAAGTAATTTTCTTCCAAACGAATAGGAATTAGGATTCGGTTCGATGCCAACGTTTTGCTTTATTCTTATCGATTTCCAATTTGTAAATAATGTACGATTAAACAAATAGAAACAACTGCTTAGCCGAGTAAGAACGGCGCCATCGAGTGCTTGGCCGAGCAGAAGACAATCGCTATCTACTTTCAATAATCGTGTAAAAAAACGATTAAGAGACGAAAGAATGTCGTCAATTTTCCTACGCAACAGTTTATAAACGAATATACACAATATTTTATCAATGGAAGCTGGTAGAAAAAGTCTGGATGGCCGAATAATTCTGTTTCTTAATGTTTAAAATCGATCATCGATGGATCAACCATTTTCGTGTCGTGTACAAAATCCTTCGTTATCCTTTAGAACGTAGACACGCGTAAGATCTTACACACGAAGTTTTTCAGGTGTGGATTCTGAAACAGTACGACCCTTAATAGCCAACGTGTGCTCGTCCCGCTGATTGGTAGAAATAACCACGGGCGTAATTATCACAGATGGGAATCACCAATAGCCGTTAAGCGAATTGTAATTACAATCACTCGCGCGTATCTCGCGGGATAACGCCTATATTTTAATTATCTTTAAATTGCTTTGCATACGCGTAAAAAAAACGTATTTAAAAATTTGAAAACTTAAGTAGTACTTTTTAACTTAAGCATATCGACATATATGCCAACATAAAATGTATAAATGTATTTAAATTATCATCTACATAAATAAATAGCATAAAGAAGTTTTTATAATCCTTGATTATATATTATTTAAGAATACAAAATAATCTAAATAGAAATATAACTTTACTTCATTTACCTTCATTAAATTTCTGTTAAAAATAACTGCCATAATGTGAGTTACTCAAATGGGCCGTTGGAGCGTGACACCTAAATGATACTACAACGTATTACTATACTTAAACAGGTAAATTCTAATGGAAAACATTTCGTACGAAATATCTTTATTTCCGAACAGAAAATTGAATTCTCTATAAGTTACTTGAATGACAAAAATTCTCAATAATTTCTATTGAGAATTTTTGCCATTCAAGTAACTTAAGGAGATTTATCCTTCCTTATAAAAATGGAGATTTAAATTAATTTAAATCTCCATTTTTATAAGGAAACACTCCTTCGAGCTAGAACGAAATTGCGAAGTTTCTAGAACGATTTTAGAGCTTGTAAGATACTTTTGTGGGACTTTTCTACCATATTTTTAATAAATTTATCACGCACCATTCGATACATCTAGGCGCATGCTTAGGATCCGGAAGGACGAGCAAGAACGGAATGGGTGATCGATGGTGAGCAATTGATAACTAGAAGCATAACTAGAGTCGAAAGAGAAAGAAGATGCGTGTTGCTCTAATCTGAAAGTAATGAGTGATGCGAAAAAGGTGCGAAATAAGTTAATCCGGGATCCGAAAGTGGAGATGGAATGATGGATGGTCTCTTCCACTCGGTAATTAGATAACGACGTCCAATGATGTGAACGAATCGATGTGACGTCAGACGTTTCCGGACTTAAGTAATTTTCCATTAGATTGACGAGAGTCGGTCGGCGTGAAAGAAAAATCACGAACGTAATGAGAAGGAAACCATTAAAACAAATTTATTTTCATCGAGTCCTCCGCTGCGATGATCCTAGTTAAGAAACTAACAAAATTTCTTTAAGAAATTTTCCGATGTAATCTTACCTTACTTAATTACTTTGACCCGTTCCGAATCTAGTTCCCGAGTAATTTCGGGATTTACTACAAATACCGAACTGATCCAAGATTTAATGAGTTGTTAAACGTGATAAATGGAAGCTTGCCTTCTTTCTCTACCCGCTTTCCCTAAAAGGGCAGACCATAAATTTTTTATATCCTATTTTGAAAAAATGTTTGCTCTGTCTCCATCCGCAGATCCCCTCTTTTATGAGAATTTTAAGTTTTATCAATGAACAAACTTCCCAAAAAATTAATTAAAATCGTTTCCTTCAAAAATGTCTTCCTTCCCAAGAGGAATATCACTTACTTATAAAATGGACATATTTTTTCACTCGTAATTCATCGGTACTTACACCCTTGAAAAATTCAAATTATTCGTAGGTATGAAAATATTTTCCATAAATAATTTATCTTCGTCTATAGAACATTTTCCTAACTTTGAAGAACCAAATCCACTCTTGTATTTTGCTGTCGTAAAATTTATTTCGGAACAATTTTTATAGCTTCGACAATAACTCGTTGCTTTTCAAACGATAAATTTTTATCGCTAATTAGTAAAAGTTTTATCAATATTAGTCTTTAAACTTTAGAATACTTATTGAAATTTCTGGAAAAATTGGTTTCCAAACATTTATTAAATTACAATTTATAGAAACTAAATATAAAAATGACTTTGGAATAGCATAAAATACACAGTTTTATATTTTCTCCAAGCTTAAGAATAATTATTTAAATTTAAAAATCAGCTATAACGGTTCCAATGTGGCTGGTATGTTAATAGGAACGACATCGAATACGGTAGTTGAGTTATATACGCGTATACGGGGTTTGTCAGAAGTCAAAAGAGGCCAGAGCCCCGTAAATGTGAGGCCCGAATACGTGACTGGCAATAACATCTGCATATTTATATGTAGGTTATATAATTCAATTACCGTAACTGAATACGTAAGTTGCGATATCAAAAACATTCAACATAGACCAACCGATGTTATAAAATCTTGAAATAAATTGAGTATATAATAAAATATTAAAGTCATCAATCTATTTATTTTTGTTTTAAAAATACAAGATCTAATTTTAATATTTTTATCGTTAATTTTTAAATATTTCTGCATTAAAATGAATAAAAATTAATGATAATTTACGAAATAAATTGCTAAGG
>NW_019387604.1:0-9879 GCF_000671375.1 Centruroides sculpturatus | reverse complement strand
CGAGTGATGTATAAAAATACCAATCGATAACTCCATTCTGTGCCATCTAGCTTGAATTTGAATACGAAATGCAAACTCAAACTGTCGTGGGTTCGTTCCTAGCGCGATTCACACCCATTTCTTCTAAAACACGAATGCTGTTTACATTTTAAAGGGCCAAGATTCATTGTCACCAACAAACAACCCATTAATTAATTCGTGTTAATGGAGTGGGTTCGGACCCCACAGCTTCTAATCAGTCATATATTTCTTTGTAGGCTATATTTTTTCACCCTAATTTGGAGTCCACATTTAAGTTGATTATTAATCCTTTAGAAGTGTAAACTACACAACTCAAACTGTCGTGGGTTCGGTCCTAGCGCGATTCACACCCGTTTTCCTGTGCCAAATTCATCATTAACAGCGCACATCCCATTAATTCAACCATCAATCAGTTGGCACGTTATCGAAGGAATGGGTTCGGACCCCACAGATTCTATCAATCTCATTTCTTTGGTAGAATCTATATATTTTTACGAAGTAGATTGTATTTCTAATGGCCAAGAACAATGAAATTTAAAGCATGTTTTTCTTTTTCAGGTCCGTGGTAGTCTAGCAGTGTTACAATCTTCTATTTTCAAGGATTGCTCACCCCCCAAAAAAGTGACTTCTTTTCAAAAGTTCAAGGTGAGAGCTTTATGTACAAATTTTACACCCGACAAGCCAATAATTCTTTATTTAAAATTGACTTTTACTGAAAAAAAAAAAAAAAACAGAGGAAAAGGAATTGTAGAACAATTCGACACTAGAAAAACCAAGACTTCTTCCCCCTTTACACTTAAAAAACAAAAAGGAATTTGCTCTTTGCTAATCGTAAAGGTCACAAAATTCTATATTTAATTAATTCTCTCGAAAATTTTCATTTTTCTCGCTCCAGAAATTCATAGAAACTCGAATTTCTCGCAATACCCGGAAAGTACACTTCCACGCAGCGTACAGAAAGACGAATATTAGTCATTTAAAATGCCATTATCAAAGAGCAAATTCTATTGGAAGATGAGAGTAAATCTGGTGTCTTATTGCATCACGATTCTTCGAATAGAAACTTTCCATTCGACGAACACCACGATGACGAAACGTCACAATATGTCTGTCTTAAATCCACGAATCGGGGGATTTCTTTTACCATATTTATGCTCGCCTTTCCTTATGGAGAGGAGTATTTTTAAAATAATTCCGCCTATTTTTGGTGTGGGGGGTTAAACAAGTTTAATGCGCTGCGGCAGCTTGCACTTCCGTATGCAACTCGTGCCAAGTTTCTCCTGCCTATTTATATCCTTTCGACACGCGCCGCCATCTATCGCTACTAAAAGTAAATAACCTACAACTTATTTCACTAGGCTTTTCGTGGCGCCCTCCGGTGGCAGATTATGTAACTATTTTTGGTCTGGCATACTTTTTATTTTTTAATATTAAAATGCACGTTAGAATACTTTTTTTAAGTGTTATTAAACTATTATAAAATAAAATCTCGCCTATCACAGCTCGAAAATTACCNAAAATTACCATTAAGCCTGTTTAATGTGGTACAAATTACACAATAGCAATCTATATATAGGAAGAAAAGTTCAAAAATTTATAAAAATACCTCTTGATTAAGGTAGAAATGTACTTAACAACATTAAAATTAATTTTAGTATACAAAACACCTGATCAAACAATAATACAATCCCCTTTCTAGGAACACAACTGCTTGAACTGGTGTGGAGAATGACCAACTTGATCCCCTCTGGAAGGCTCAAAAGTACTGTGTAATGTTTTTTACATTACACAGGAGTTTGAGCCTTCCAGAATCTTGAAAGTTTAGTGTTTTGCATTGTAATATGGCTGCGCAACTGCACCACTTACCCTATTCTTCTTACAACACTAATTAGGTGTGGAGTCAGAAGCAATTTTCGATTGGAATCACTAAAATGTGCAAACTTCTGTCCAGAATTTTAGTAATGGAAACAGACCCGAGCGTATTGCATAGTCCCATTTATGTTTCTCTAGGCATTCATACTCCATGCGCTTACACTTCTCCCATTGTTTTTGAAATGATGCCGTACCTGCAGTATAAAGTTTTAGGTGATGGTGGAGCCACTACACAATAAACTCTCCAACATTGGAAGATTCACTGTGCCAAAGTCACTGTGGATAAATTTCCCATCTCCCAAAACTTCATTCAAAGGACCAAACACGTGATCATCGCACGGTGACATCCTGTATCTTGGATGATCCTAAATTTTCTAACAGTGTTGATCTCCTCTACTTGTGTTCTGACATCAGCCGGAAGACAGCTATTGTGCAGGCAAAGTATCTATGCCAAAATGATAGGAGAAATGTCGGCGCATGGAAAATGAGTACCAAGAGAAAAACAAATTTGGAGTATGTAACACACAATTTCATCGCCATTACTGAAATTCCAGACAGAAGTTGCAATGTCCTCATATCGGCTTTAACAGTTCTAACTCAATAGTGTTTGCCAGTGTTGTAACAAGGATGGGCCGAACTTTGTTAAAGACTTATACGTATTTAAACATAGTATGATGATTCCATGCTTACAGAAGTTTGGTTTTCTGCTTCAGGAAGTCTGACCATCTTCTGCAAGCCTTCAGATACTTCAATTCACCAAACACATGAAAGTTCGAGCAAAAGGTTCCGACTCTAGGATAGGTGCAACAGAGATTTCCATTTGAAGTTCTCAACCTTGTTACAAGGCATACTGGCAGGGTGCAGTGTCATATTATCATGCAAGAGGATCATGTAAGCACTGTACTAATTCTTAAGTGTTGTGTAGAGTAGTTGCAGGGTTTCACGCTAACATTCAAACCTTTCACCATGCAATTTTCATGTGTTTGGTGAATTGAAGAAGCACCTGAAGGGTTACAGGTTTGTCTTGCATGCAGAGATAAAGGGGTGGTCCCAGATTTTCTGAAGCAGAAAGTAAAATAAAAATGTATCACAACCGATGTCATATCTTGGTGGTAACACATTTATTTCCTTTATCTTTCAGGAAGATAAACTTCCTTTCATTATTGCATTTAAAAACTAATTAATTGATTTATTGCATGCTATATATTCTATACAAACCAATCTTAATTTCTCTGTTTATAGGTAAGCCAGATCTATAAAAAGTATCAGTCAGTATGGAGACACTATCAACGTAAGTCTATCATATGTACAAGATGTCCGAGAAGTCACTAAGTCACTGTGCTGTGGAAAAGGTTTGTTTTATTAAACATGGTATTGCAGTTTCTCCTATAGCATATCCCAGAAATGTCTGCCAAGGGGAAACCTTCTGGGTGGACTTAAATAGGGGTCATTTCCCATAAAAGTGTTAAAAATGTAAATAAATCCCGGAAAACATGTGACCAGCCTGTTTGCAAGCTACGAACATACAACCAACTAGCAGTATTCAGTGGTTTCGTCCGCTCGGCCACTGGTGGGCAGCTAACATTTCCATCACTATATCTAACAGTAAGTACTGAAGATAATTTTATAACTTTGCTGTAACTAATTTGTTTTCTACGATAAACAGTAAATCAAATTGTAACAGTTGAGTTCCTTGTTTATCTCTAATATAATACATTAATTGAATTAGAGAGTATGAATATTTATAATGTAAAGCTCATTTTTAAACTATAATCGCAAGAAGATAGAGAACAGACTTAAAATGAAAAAAACATTTTGCATCACACCGTATTATGTGTTTCTCACGTTTCAGCATAATACACTCTTCTCAGTATCATTCTGAATATAATTTTAAATCTTAAAATTCTTTCTTTGAAACCTAATTACTTTTCTCAAGATAATATTTATGTTAATACATAAGAAAACAATCTTTCTAAGGATTAGACTAAAATATTTTAATGATAGAACTAATAAATTCAAGATGTGGCAATTTAAGAAACATTAAATTAATCTTGTAAAGCCATAATTAAATAATTTTTCATGTAAATAAGTGAATATTTACATTGTTGAAATCAAAATCTGGAAATCTTAGTAGAGAAGTAGGCTTATATCAGATCTATTTTAAAAATCTAACGATAGATCAGAACAATTATCTATGAGAATATCTGAAATTTATGAAAAAACAAAGATCCTGTAAAGGTTTTCTTTATAATTATGGCTCATCAGATCATAAAAGTCAAAAATATTCGATTAGGGTTTCAGATTTCTACTTTATTGTTCTACATACTTTAACTTGAAAACAAAAGAATAATTACATAAATAATATTTATATTAAATCTATTTAGTCATTCTAGTCAAGATCGGATGATGAGACCCGACAGATCATAAACATTAATCGGACAAGTATTTAATTTTTTTAAAACGAGTAAAGCTGATTCTACGCTTAGTATTTGCCAAATATAGAGCAGTTCCGATGACTTACTCGTGACTAATATTGTGTATTCGTTATTTCACTTGTTAGTATATAGAGCCGAATAGGCAACTATTCGGCTCCGACTAAAAACGGAATTATGGATCTGGACTGAGGGCATAAGAATTTCCGGGTCGAGAAGTTAGAAAAGATGTTAAATTTCCAATAAAGTCCTACTATGACGTTTCATATTTTAAAACATTATTAAAACTATAATTTTCAGTTCATGCTTTATGTTAGACATAAAAAGGATATCTCACATATAACCCATCATTTAATTAGAAGTAATTTATTATTGTAAAACATAAAAAACTAACTCTTCTTCAAAATACTGTACAGTCTATTGTGATTTATGATCTATAGCTCTCTTTCAGTTAACTCTTGTATTAAGAAAAAGCTTCTTGTCTCGAAAAATTGTTGAAAGCAAATCTTAAATACTATAATAGAGATAACAGACTTTTGATGTTACCAGTAGCGGTGTTATCTTTACTGTAGTATAGAGATTTACTTTCAACTCTTGTATTCCTTGTTACCACTATTTTTTGAAGAAAAATTCTCTTGTTGCAATCTCAACTTGTGATGAGAGAATTTGAAAGTATTGTCCAGATAAAAACTACACCACTGACCGGAATGAATAGTAATACAATGGTTCAGGACCATAGGTAGAATGTGGGAAAGGTTTGATTGCATTCAGTTCTCGCATCTTACCTTTCATAAATGATCTAGCAAAATATGCTTTCGGTTGACTAAAGCAGGATATCACTTGAATTAAATAAGCATACAAATTTAAATTGAGAGAAATAAAGTTCAACAGTTATCCCACAACAATTGATGATATACTTGTAGCATAACAGCTTTTCAAAATTTCACCAAACACATTCAAACCTACTACACTTGTTAATTGGTTTGGGCAGCCAGCCTGGATTCAACCATTGTTTTAACATGTCTGGATTCAGAAAATTTGTTTTATTGTTAGTAAATCCAATTGACAAAGCAATTAATGGCACACTTCCATCTGTTTTGTGCCTGTGCAGAAAACAGTACCTATTAACTTTTCCAAGTGCAACGAGGTAATTATACACCAAAGATTTCAAAGTTCCTATGCCATTCAATATCCCACAAGTGCCTGCGATCAAATTAGCTTTAAGAACTTTACACACGGCTATAGAATTACATTAAATTTCAGTCCGAACAGTTTAAATTGTGAAACTAGTATTCCGTAGATTGTGATGGCAACATTAAAAAGATTAGCATTCCAACAATAACTTAGTGTATTTTTATAATATTGTTATTACAACTGAAAAATTAAAGTACTTTTAGTGTGAAATGCAATGAGAGCACATTTGTACACATTCCCTTTGTATTTTTCTTAAATATAACACCTAGATTAACTCTAGATAAGCATATATACCAATAATTCATGGTGACAATTAATTACTGGGCTACGTAGAATTATGGATAATTTTATCGGTCAACAATGAGAAAAAGGTTGAAAAACATTGAGTAGACTGTCAATTATCAGGGTAAATGGAAAAAATTACCATCCCAGTTAATCAGTACCATTTAAATCCTGTACAAGTGAGGAGAACGAGGAAATTTTCAAAAGAAACGCAAAGCATATAACTATCTCACATAGTTACTTGTAATAAACTGAACACTTCAACAAAACATATTCTCCCTTCATCTCTGCATGCAAATTGCTCAAATACTGATTAAAAAAAAACTCAATAAATAGCAAGTTACATAAAAAAATGTATTGCTAAAGTATCAAAGTTATCAGTTGTACTGAATTATATTAATAGACATGAGTCAAATGTGTCTAGACACAAGTTTTAAAAAAAATCAAGGTGAAAGAATGAGTCAATAACGACTTATTTATTTCCTAACAAGTCTATTTTAAAAGATTGATTCAATTTACAAGTTTTAGTTTGACGCTTTGATTCTTTATAAGTTAAGTAAACCAAAATTGCGCATTTAAAGTTACAATAAGCCATTAAATTTCGAAAATTAAAACTGGACTGGTTTGTTTGTTTACGGCAATGTGACACGTGGGCGATCTGCCAAGGGGAATGACTTCCAGAAAGACTTGAGGGGAAAGTGATTCATACTTAGGTGCTACTAACTTGAAGAAAACCTGGAAAACACCACGATGCCAGCCCATTGATGAGGCAAGAACCCATGACCAACTACCAGTGTTTAATATTTCATTTTTCCCACCACTAGGACACTGATGGACAAAATTAAAACTGGAAATGTTGCAATAAACCAATCTTCCAATATCTGTAATAATAATAAATTCAGAAAACTTGTGTTTACAATTTAAAAAGTGTTGAAATGAAGCATCTGCCTGTTATAATAGTGATGCTCCAGATAACTTAATGTCCAGCAACTGAAGATGGTTCATAAGTTCAATACCCTTTGCACTTTAACAAAGATTCATCCTTGCTACTGCACATCATAGTGTGGCCAAAATTAACAAATATACCATAGAGAACTTTTTCAGAAAGGAGACAAACTGAAAGATTTGACAAGTAATTAGAAACCTTTCAGTATATTGAAAGACAAAGGTACAAAAAGTATAAGAACGGATACAGATCCACATTCCACACTACACATTTCAGACAAGTGTCGCTGGATTAATGCCAGAAAGGCGAGATTCAATTGTCTAATTCTTTCTCCACCCTGCTACAGATGTTACGAACCTATGAAAAAAACTACGTAAATGGTTACTACTTTTACAACGAAGAAATTTGTAATCACTACTCCCACTATTTGTTAAGAAATTTTCTAATTTTCACCAAACGTAACCCAACGAATCAAATTTTTAATACACTCCACCTTTATTGTATTTGGAAAACGTCATAAATATGAGGGAGGAAAGTCATCTCATGCCGTACTGCCCACTTCCAAAGTGGGCAGCGTGGTGTGATTTGCGTGAGTCACATCTTTTTAGTGGGAAATAGTTACATTTTTAGCATTATTACTTCATCTACACATCAAAAAAAGTGCTTAATTAGAAAAATAAACTCTAATTATGTATTAAAAATATCCACGCTTCTTAAATTTGTTCTTCTTTCAGCTTGTACAATTAAATACTTAGACTTTTAGAAGTACTTAACGTGAAGAAGAAAGAGATTGTTACATTTGTTTAAACATTGTTTAAACTTACAAACTCTCCAGGGAAGACTTTATGAGAAAATGGCTCCTATTTAGGTGTTAGTTTTCCAGATTTTATTCACATGCCTACTTATGATGAGGTGCAAACCAATGAACAACTACCAGCATTTATAGATTTTATTCATTTAGCTACCGATGGGTACGAAACATAGAAAAGATTGATACGATGTGGGATGCGAGCTTGCAACTTGTTGGCAAATATGTCGGCAAGTTATCCACCGTCCAATCCTAGTTTCTAAATGTAAGCATAGTTTGAAATCGTCGCACATTCGTACACGTTTTGCAATCATCCTGCACTGGTCTGGTGTAAACTTGCATTAAATTATGTATTTGTCAAACAGAAATGTGCAATAACGGCACCAATTTTAATTATGTAGGCTTATGTCGCATGTACGTCGATTGCAAAAGTTACATAATTTAAAAAATAAATACTTACGGCCTAAGCGTTATGACATTCAATATATCTACAATTATGGACTGGTTATTCATTTGGACTGCGGACTCCAATGCTATCTAGAAAAATTAGTGTACGATTTAGCATTTTAAAATCATCGATAAGTATTAAATCTTATATTTCTTAAATTACTTTCATATCTTTAATGTTCCACTGCGCTAAGATTATCTGGAGATTTTTATGTCGATGGGACATGACTGCTATCATGGGCTGGTGACCGCGGATTATGCAAGACATGGCTTCTGCCTCGGACATCTCCGGCTGATTGGATCCTCCGAGCCTCAGTGTGTCTTGCAGGTGTCTCTGGAGAGAGATAATACAAACTTTAGAGTATGCAGTCATTTATGAGTTTCCTGCTTGTTTCAGAGTTACTTACGGGTAAAAACTCTTCTAAATCTAAACCAAAAGGATGTTCTCGTTGGTCTGGTACAAAATCTAAGTAGTTGATTTCTGTCCTCTGCTGTAATTCTGGGAAGACTATGGCTTGTTTAGGATGTACATCCTTCTCGGCCGGTATGATCGGCACCGGCCTCACCACTGAGACAGCCGAGGTCTCTGTGCAGGAATTGTACCGCAGCATCACGCTCTTCTCCAAGGGCTTAAGTAGCGATGTGCTAGAAGATGAAGGGAGACTGGGCCTCCGGAACGGATCCGCCGGTCTGGTGTAAGTGATGCCAAGCGCGGAGACGGTGGACGGCGTGGGAAACGTCTTTCTCTCGGAGGATGTTGTCACTATTTCCACTGGAGGAAGGAACGGAGACTGGCTGCATTCTAATCTTCTGAATGTTTTCGCTTTAGAATTTGCATTTTTTAGTGGGTCTAATGAAATTAAAATACAAGTTTTGATAAAGAAAAAACATTTACATCTAGTTTTTAAGATACTTTAACATAAATATTCACTATAAATAAAAAGTAAATTTAAGAACAAAATCTTTGTTTTATAAGTCTTACAATGCTGTATTGTGCATTATATAGCATGTTTGGTTGGTTAAATCATGCAATATAAGTGATATTCGGTGTGCGTGAACACACAATTTTCTATTATCTTTGCATTTCTGTTTCATCACACAACAATCGAGTATCACTCATAAGTGTTACTTTAGACTTCAGGCAAACCTTTGAGCATTCATTTAAAATAAATAAAAATGGAAAAAAATAAAAATGAAAAGAAGCTAGCATGCATACCGTCAAGCGGTGCCGGAAAGGGATCCGACTTGGGAGGCGTGCGACACACTGCAACAGTAGCAAAATAAAAACTTTTTTTTTTTTTAATAAAAATAACAAGCATAAACAATTTCCTACTAATTAAAGTAAACTTCTTCAGTATATATGCACCATTTTATGTCATCGCCAATCGTCTTTTTTGATCCCTAAGTCTAGTATATGCGATACAACTACTGCTGACATTTACAACACAAAAAACACTGACGAGGTTTGATGTTTACAAAGCGATCTGGAATGTGACTTGCGAGGTGTTCCAAGCACACCAAGAGCACTGTCTCTTCGGAGAGTGGCAATAATGCAACTTAACCCGATTTCAATACCTTCACCAACTGGTTCGGCAATGCAAAGTGCAAAACCATGCTCTTTCAGGTTTCAAGTGATGAAATGTCAGTAGTAGTCATAACAATGCATTTTGTTCTTAAATTGCCAAGCTATTTTATTTTCAATTAATTGGTAAAACTTTTTATAAAAGTACATATATTCAAAGAAGTTTGCAACCAAATTTTTTATATGTATACAGGGTGTCCCATAAGTCTGGAACAATAGGTGTTATGTAATTGGGTCTCTAGGTCTTTTCTCTTTATCACAATGCACCCATCCACACCAGCCATGTCACCAGCAA
>NW_019387603.1:0-10062 GCF_000671375.1 Centruroides sculpturatus | reverse complement strand
TAAAATATGTTCTTAGATATTTAATAAAATCATTATATACATAAAAATGGCAAACAAATACCATAGCCCAGAGAGATCCATTAGTAACTGCTTCTACAGTGGCAGCACGAGGCATGTTGTACATCAATGCTAATTCGCCAAAACTTCCAGAATCTTCATATTTTCCTACCATATTTCCTTTTTCATCTTTATCAGTAGAAACAAATACATGGTAAAGACCACTAAAATAAAAACAGTGTTTTAAAATGCTATTATATACAAAAAATGTAATTAATTTCAAATAAAATTTTATCAAAATAATTTATGCACATTAAAAATCAGTTGTAGTAAATTTGAAATGCAAAAATTCTCACACATATAATTTTATTTGATTCTTAAACTTATATAAACAATTTTGATTTAAAAATAGATTATATTTGAGTGTTTATTTAAAAAATTAAATTTTGAAATAATTCAAGATTTCAATTGTAATTTTCATTTAAATATTTATAGGAAGACAATGCTACTATATAGTATTTATTTCAGAAATACTATATAAAATAGTTCTTAAATATTTAAATCCAATTTTAATAAAAGATTAAAACAATAATATTCTCATTATATCTTACACAATATTTAAAAAAACACTTTAAAATATTGTTGAATAATAGACAAGTTTATAATTATTTAGGCATGGTCTATCATTCAGAATATAGTCATCAATATAACCCATTTTTGAATAAATTGCAAATATATTTTGGAATTTATCATATGGAAAATTTGTTGCTGTCATTGATTATAATTGCATGTCATCACTTTTTAAGTTTTAACATTTTGAATATTTTTGTTCAAAGAGAAATTATAAATTCAAAAATATTTATATGTAAATGCTAATCTTTTCCTATTGATTGTTTAAGAAACAATTTTATAATATATTATTATATCGTATAATTCTGCAAATTTCAAAATCATCACAAATTTGCAAAATTGAATTATTTTTCTTGTAATAAAATTTTTACATATTTGTATTTATGTTTGTTACATCAATATCTATATCCAATATTTTAAATAAAAAGTAATTTCAATAAACTTGTTAAAAGTATTTTCTAGTTATCAATTGCAATTTGAAAATTTGCATATTATTTAAATTAAAAATTTTGCTTAACAAATTCTAAATTTAAGATATTATTAGAGAGGTTGAGGCGCACGTTTTTAACGTGTAAATGTGTACGTGTGACGCTTGGCGCCGCTTTCCCGTAAGCCTAAAAGTTTGACAATGGTGTTTGGATAGTCGGTGGAATCACGCTCGACATTCCAAACACCATCGTCAAACTTTTAGGCTTACGGGAATGCGGCGCCGAACGTCACACGTACACGTTTACACGTTTAAAACGTGCGCCTCAACCTCTCTAATAATATCTTAAATTTAGAATTTGTTAAGCAAAATTTTTAATTTAAATAATATGCAAATTTTCAAATTGCAATTGATAACTAGAAAATACTTTTAACAAGTTTATTGAAATTACTTTTTATTTAAAATATTGGATATAGATATTGATGTAACAAACATAAATACAAATATGTAAAAATTTTATTACAAGAAAAATAATTCAATTTTGCAAATTTGTGATGATTTTGAAATTTGCAGAATTATACGATATAATAATATATTATAAAATTGTTTCTTAAACAATCAATAGGAAAAGATTAGCATTTACATATAAATATTTTTGAATTTATAATTTCTCTTTGAACAAAAATATTCAAAATGTTAAAACTTAAAAAGTGATGACATGCAATTATAATCAATGACAGCAACAAATTTTCCATATGATAAATTCCAAAATATATTTGCAANTAACAATCCAACTGAGGATAAAAAGAAATGTGTAAAATCCTTAAAGGTATTAGTAATGTGTTTATGTTGTGTTACTTGACATCTAAATACTTTGTTGGTTTTTTAATCTGTAAAATTTTGTCAACTTAATTTCTATAATTGTAATTTATAGAACACTGAAGAGGAACTGGAAATGTGAAACCAGTTCGAAATGCATATGTAAAAATATAATAAAAGAATTCATTAACCTGATGCCGTAAGATAGTCTACCGAAAGAATAAGTCGGATTAAAGAGACAACCATTCACACATTTTTGTTAAGTTTTTTTATACTATTTTGATGCATATATAAAATAAATATTTCATTACTTTTTTCTTATCTTTTTCATATCAATTTAAAAAATTTAAATTAAAAAAATGACGATAAATTGTTTATTTGTCATCATTGCTTTTGAATACTATGAAAGTACTGTAATATGCATCTACATTGTGCATGCTTTTCAAAGTGCAATGCTTTTTAAAGTATATACAAGACACAAGTGTCCATGTCATTCTTCTCTGCTGGTTGGCCTGGTTATGGGACTGGGAATGTGAAGGCCAAGTAATGTGGTTTGGGCGAACTCGTGACAAGTCGTGCGTACACGTAGCGTTGAACATTATATTAACATGCGATTAGTCATCGTTTCTTTGCTTACTAGATATTTCGTAGCAAAATAGAACTGACAATGAGTTATCTTGAACTACACTTAAGTAAATTTCCAAGAAAATGACTAAAGACCCTAAACTTTGCAACACCCCAATCGTGGCACAGTGGCACCCCGGTTGAAAAACACTGCAATATTTAATGTACACATACACTCACACATTAGCATCAGCATAATTCATTTTGAAAATATATACATTTGTGTCTGAATATAGCATAATTCTCTAATGCATTGAGAGAGCAAAAATAAATACAAATTTTCTGCAATTTATTTTCAATGTTTCTAGACAATAAAAGTACCCATAATGTAGTTCAGTGTTCCACTGAAAAGCACAAGTTTTTTCAAAAATACAGGCTCCATAAATACAGTACCATGGTACTGACAATAATAATGCCACAAAGATGCTGCATAAATATTTTATAAAAAGAAGAATTATTGGAAGTCTAGAACAAGAGCTACAGAAGAAACTTTTAGTAGAGTGCAGCTAGCACTGGCTAAAAAGTGATATAAATTAAATTTATATATTTATTAAGATATGAAACAATCTCTATATTTTTCTTACATAAAAAAAATTCCAGTAACAAGTTGCATAACTTTCCTAGTGAAAAATACTTGAGTTTAATTTAAGCAACACTCAGACCCATTAGCACAAAGTTAAAATTGTGTGTGGTGCCACTGTTATAAAATTTTTATTAAAAATAGCTTTTATATTATTAATTACTATAAAAAAAATACAGTGGAACCTTGCTTAAGAAGCACCTCACATAATGAGCAAAACAAATTGTAAAAAAATTGACTCGCTTAATGAGTGATGTTTCGCATAACGAGTGCGAGAAAGGAAATCCTGGATTGTGCACATGTTCCATCAGTCTGTGTTTAGCACTCGTTCCGCTAGTATCTTAGTGTCACTCATGATTACACATTTTTCCAAACTTGTGTTCACACATATTACGTATAAACATTGACAATCATAACCCGTTATATAATAAACACGCCATCTCTTACTAAATTTAATGACCAATTCCAAATTAAATTTTAAAAATATCTAAATTAAAAATTAATTATTTATAATTATTAAATTTAATATGAGATGTCAGCATAACTGCCTGCCTCTAGTCAAATTAATTAATTTCTAATATTTAATTATAACCCAAGAATTTAACATATCATTTGGCATCTTCATCAGACACATTATCTGTGACTTTGTTTTCTGCAAATGGAATTTGCATTCCAGGTTGGTTCATTCTGTGCTATAAGAAAAGATGAAGATGATTCACGCTTCTTATCAATGTATATTGTGTAATTTTCTTTTAATAAACATTATACATAAAATATTTGAGTATTTTTTTGGATTGGAACACATTATTGTATTTTACATTAATTTCTATGGAAAAAATTGTTTCACTTAACGAGTGTTTCGCATTACAAGAAAGATTCTGGAACGAATTATGCTCGTTAATTTCATTGTAATGCTTAATTTTGAAGATTGAGATCAGTTATTAAAAAATTGTAAATGCTAGAAACAAGTAAAATTTTTTACTATGATATTCTTCTTGTCTAGTCTTTGTATTAGCTTGTAAGCACTTTACCAATCATCGCAATTTCACTGTATTTTTCATAAATGTGCTAACATCAATCTCAAAATTATGTAAGTTGAATTACAACCTGAAAAACTTTTTTACTGTTAATATAATCTAACTTATATGTTTTTTCTTGAATATAGTTATTGTACAATAAGGTCCAAAATGCATTCATTTTTAAAATAATAAAGTGATTTTCTAAGGCTAATCTGATGTCCTGTGGTGGTGTAATAAGTCTAGCAATAGAGAAAGGCCAATTTAGTGCTTACAAGCTAAGGTAAAATTTTTGTTAAATCTGACTCCATTCAAGATGTGACATGATCCCCTCTATCTCCCATCCTGACCTTTAACTACCAAAATTTAATAGTATCAATACCCCTTACATACAAGTTACTATGCCAAATTTCACTTCTTAATCTTTACCCTATCTCAAGATATTAAATGAAATAGATGCCAACACATGTACACATATCCCAGGAATCAGTTTTTTGACTTTTTGGGTTTAGAGGGTCTCAAAATGTTGACATTTCAAAAACCTGGAGGGTCAAATCTGACAATTATAATAATATGTTTTAACAGTTGAGAAAGTAAAACTAAATAAATATGTAACTTGTTTAGCAATATATATATATATAATATATATATATATATATGTGTGTGTGTGTGTTTGTGTCGTGCGTACACGTAGCGTTGAACATTATATTAACATGCGATTAGTCATCGTTTCTTTGCTTACTAGATATATCGTAGCAAAATAGAACTGACAATGAGTTATCTTGAACTACACTTAAGTAAATTTCCAAGAAAATGACTAAAGACCCTAAACTTTGCAACACCCCNCTGCTACAGTCTGGTGGCATATCATCTTTAGCAATGAATCTTCAAGTTCTGTTTGGGAATTAATGATTACTGTGTTAGTGTGTGGAGTACCACTGGTGAGCAATTCAATCCTGTCTTTACTGTTGAATGGCACTATGTCACTACTACTGGCATTTTGGTCTAGGGATGTCTTTTATCACAGTCAGTCACCTCCAGTAGTGATGTGAGCAAGATTGACAGCACAGCATCATGTTCAGGAAATCCTTTGCATTGTTTTCCTTTTTATGGCAAGTAACTAAAATATATATTAATAAAGTAACTACTTTATTAATATATATTTTATTTACATTATAAGAGAATGTATTCATAATAAAATAATCATTTCTATAGATGATTAAGTGCAAGATTGTATCAATAATTATAAATTAAAATTAGTTTTTTTTTAAGAATAAACAAATTCAAATAGATCTGTTATTAAACAAGATAATTATTAAAGTTAGTTAAAATATATTGAAAATACATGTAACAAAACAACTCTAGCTAAAAATATTTAATATA
Source organism: Centruroides sculpturatus (assembly GCF_000671375.1). NCBI lineage: Eukaryota > Metazoa > Arthropoda > Arachnida > Scorpiones > Buthidae > Centruroides > Centruroides sculpturatus. The sequence goes on along the minus strand of NW_019387603.1, from coordinate 4,586 downwards.
AATTTTCAAAGTTTGTTGATTAATTAACAAGTAAGTTCTTTTAGATTCAAAACAATGTCGTGAATGCTCAATAATTGCAATGTTTAATTAATGTAATCTTAGAAGATTGTAATGTTTAATTATAATTAATTAAACAGTACAATCTTTTAAGATTAAGTTGTAAATTTGAAAATATTTAAGAATACTTTTTGTTCAATCCAGCTTTATATAATTTATTGATATCATTTTAACTAGTAGTAGATGATTCTCTCATCAACCAATCAATATTTATTTTTTGTTACATCAAAAAAATTTTATTTTTATTATATATCATTGACAAATATGTAGAAGTTATAGCCTAATATACTGCTTATTTTAAATGCTTTCAAAGAAATTTTACATAAATTTTTTATACATTAAATTTTTATTTTGCATCAATTTATAGAAAAATTGTCTAGCTTTACAAAACAAAATAAAACAGTACAATATACACTCATTGATAGAAAAAGATACAAACCTAGAGAGAATGGAACTGCAAAATTCTACATACAGTTGTCTTAGATAAGTATGTACTGTACATGATTTTAATTGTGATCCAATTGCACAACAGGTAATGCTATCAGTGCCTCAAAATTGTACTTAAGTAAGTATTGTATATAAAAAAAAGACTTGCAAAAGTTTACTGTATTCAGAATTTTCAGTGCATCTGTTACTTGAAAGTCTTTAAACACAAGGTATAATGTAGTCATAGACATTATGCACAACTGATAAAATTTGAAAACATTTGCATCACTGGGCTAAGGAAAACAGATGGCTATTTTTCCAAATTGCCTGCAAATGGGCAGTAGATGCAAGAGGACATGCAGTGCCCATTTGCAGGCAATTCGACAAAACAGACATCTGTTTTCCTTAGTGCAATGATGCAGCTTTTCTCAAGGGATCTGATGCCAGGCTCTGGATACCCCAGACCGACCACTGGAGAAGATGATTGTCTGATTGTGAGACAAGCACAAGCAACCACAACAGCATTTTTGTCTACCATCCAGAGGTAAGTAAATGCCTCACTTTAGAACCTTATCTCTTCCAATACCATTGGCAGAAACTGCTACACATCTGCTATTATCACCCAACATTGTCTGTCTCTGTAGAGATGCCATGACAGAGAAGCATGAACTGCTACAGTCTGGTGGCATATCATCTTTAGCAATGAATCTTCAAGTTCTGTTTGGGAATTAATGATTACTGTGTTAGTGTGTGGAGTACCACTGGTGAGCTAAATAATGTAAATGCAAATATGCACCAAATTAAAGAGAAACTCTCAACATTTTTATTAACATGTTTAATGAAGTTTGATGTGAATTCCATTGGTTGGTCTGCAAGATGACAATCTAGTACATCAGATGTGATAGATGAGATAACTTCTACAACCTGTTGTTTCAAGCATTCAATATTGTTAATGGGCACACTAAATAGTTTGCTTGACATAACTCCATAAGTAAAAATCCAAAGGTATGAAGTCAGGTGAATGTGATGGCCATGCCTTCCTTTCTCCTCTTCCAATCATCCTATGGAAATGTCTCATCAAGGAACTTTCAAATAATAGTGGAAATACATATAATAGTACAAATAAAGATAGTACAAGAACACTATCTTGCCAAAAGGTGACATTTTTGTTCATAATTTGTGGCAATGCATACAGTTCAACATATTAAGATAGTAATAGACAGACAACCTTGGCTAGCTGTGCATGCAATTATTCTCTCAACATCTCACCTATGATAGGTATGTAAAATAACTTTGAGAACCTCTTCCTCATGTCTCTAATATATTTCCTTTCAATGTTAAAGCAGTTGAAACTTTATCACATGGCTTTGCAGACATATTATATATACTAATTAGATTATACTAAATATGACATTAAATGTATTATATTATGATTTAACATAATATAAATATCAAAAATAAAATATTATATTAAAATTGATAAATTATAGTTTCTATTATATTATATTACAGTATATATTATTTATTAAACATGTTATTCAATAGATTCAACAGAAAATAAATTTAGTACCTCATCCAGAGCTCTGAATAAAAATATATCCCGTACTGCTTCCCCCAAACGCTGCCTTTGTTCATCTGTCTTTGGATGAATAACCTAATTTACAAAAATAAAAAGAAAATACACATATTGTATATTTATATTTTTAAATGTAATATTTATCACAATATATAACATATATAAATTATACTATGTAGTATAATATATATTTTAATTTATTTTATCTAATTTATANTATTTATATATATATATATATATGAAATAATTATTATAAATTTTCTTCTGTCTATTAACAAATTCATCAACTGTTGTTTTTAATACAAAATATTATTTTTTCAGCAAAAGTATGACTTATTTGTTTATATATAACAGAAATGAATTATAATTCAAGTGTGAATCTTATTAATAGGGCTACAATTTGAAAAAATTGTACACCTATAAATTCCCACTGTTGTCCGTCCGTCCGTCCGTCCATCCTTAATCTTGAGATCAGAGTTAGATAAATGAAATTCGAGACCAGATAGGGAAACCTTAGAGTTAGGAAGCCCCAATTAATTATATATGAATTTCTGATGGAAACTAGAAGTCACTTTTATTTCAATTTAAAACTTCCCCTTGAAAGCAATTAATAGATGACTGGCATGACTATTGTTAAAGGAAAAAATATGACATAAAGGGACAAACTACTACTAATTTGAGGTGGAGAATATACATTTTAAATTAAATAAATTAAAAATATGATTAAAAATTGTCTTTGGATGAACCACAACAGCATTTTTGTCTACCATCCAGAGGTAAGTAAATGCCTCACTTTAGAACCTTATCTCTTCCAATACCATTGGCAGAAACTGCTACACATCTGCTATTATCACCCAACATTGTCTGTCTCTGTAGAGATGCCATGACAGAGAAGCATGAACTGCTACAGTCTGGTGGCATATCATCTTTAGCAATGAATCTTCAAGTTCTGTTTGGGAATTAATGATTACTGTGTTAGTGTGTGGAGTACCACTGGTGAGCAATTCAATCCTGTCTTTACTGTTGAATGGCACTATGTCACTACTACTGGCATTTTGGTCTAGGGATGTCTTTTATCACAGTCAGTCACCTCCAGTAGTGATGTGAGCAAGATTGACAGCACAGCATCATGTTCAGGAAATCCTTTGCATTGTTTTCCTTTTTATGGCAAGTAACTAAAATATATATTAATAAAGTAACTACTTTATTAATATATATTTTATTTACATTATAAGAGAATGTATTCATAATAAAATAATCATTTCTATAGATGATTAAGTGCAAGATTGTATCAATAATTATAAATTAAAATTAGTTTTTTTTTAAGAATAAACAAATTCAAATAGATCTGTTATTAAACAAGATAATTATTAAAGTTAGTTAAAATATATTGAAAATACATGTAACAAAACAACTCTAGCTAAAAATATTTAATATAAATTTTCAAAGTTTGTTGATTAATTAACAAGTAAGTTCTTTTAGATTCAAAACAATGTCGTGAATGCTCAATAATTGCAATGTTTAATTAATGTAATCTTAGAAGATTGTAATGTTTAATTATAATTAATTAAACAGTACAATCTTTTAAGATTAAGTTGTAAATTTGAAAATATTTAAGAATACTTTTTGTTCAATCCAGCTTTATATAATTTATTGATATCATTTTAACTAGTAGTAGATGATTCTCTCATCAACCAATCAATATTTATTTTTTGTTACATCAAAAAAATTTTATTTTTATTATATATCATTGACAAATATGTAGAAGTTATAGCCTAATATACTGCTTATTTTAAATGCTTTCAAAGAAATTTTACATAAATTTTTTATACATTAAATTTTTATTTTGCATCAATTTATAGAAAAATTGTCTAGCTTTACAAAACAAAATAAAACAGTACAATATACACTCATTGATAGAAAAAGATACAAACCTAGAGAGAATGGAACTGCAAAATTCTACATACAGTTGTCTTAGATAAGTATGTACTGTACATGATTTTAATTGTGATCCAATTGCACAACAGGTAATGCTATCAGTGCCTCAAAATTGTACTTAAGTAAGTATTGTATATAAAAAAAAGACTTGCAAAAGTTTACTGTATTCAGAATTTTCAGTGCATCTGTTACTTGAAAGTCTTTAAACACAAGGTATAATGTAGTCATAGACATTATGCACAACTGATAAAATTTGAAAACATTTGCATCACTGGGCTAAGGAAAACAGATGGCTATTTTTCCAAATTGCCTGCAAATGGGCAGTAGATGCAAGAGGACATGCAGTGCCCATTTGCAGGCAATTCGACAAAACAGACATCTGTTTTCCTTAGTGCAATGATGCAGCTTTTCTCAAGGGATCTGATGCCAGGCTCTGGATACCCCAGACCGACCACTGGAGAAGATGATTGTCTGATTGTGAGACAAGCACAAGCAACCACAACAGCATTTTTGTCTACCATCCAGAGGTAAGTAAATGCCTCACTTTAGAACCTTATCTCTTCCAATACCATTGGCAGAAACTGCTACA
>NW_019387602.1:0-10112 GCF_000671375.1 Centruroides sculpturatus | reverse complement strand
AGTTTGTTAGATAATAAACAATACAATAAGCAGTTATTTATGAAAAATCTCCTTATAGTTTGAAACATTTTCTTCATTCCAACAAAAGTTTGGCTTATCCAACATTTTGTTGAAACAGAAGATGGATTGTAAATGCCTACAAACAATCAAAACAGTTTCATATTACTGTATATAATTAATAAATTTTACTCACAAGTCAGAATAATCATTAAACCCTTTATAATTTTAAAAAATTCAATACCTACATCTAACAGCCTATAAGATAGTCTGGTTTACACTAACTGATCTAACTAATATGTAGAAAAATTATGAAAATTTTGTTAAAAACTGAAAAATTCAGTTAGTATAATTTAAAATTTTACTACAGAGACCAAACTGCACATAATATGACATGACTAATGCTGAAAGCATTTGGTGTTTATGCTATTATAATATATGATTACAAGAAAAGGAATTGTTCGCTTGTATAAAAATAATCACAGAATCAATATAACCTTTAGCTAGGTTTAAAATAAACACCCACTAATTAGTAGAAAGTTTAAATTAAATACATATTTATGCAACAGCCTATCTATCAAATGTTGAACAGGTGTATAAATCTTTAAATTTATTATTCATCATGAAAATAATGATCTGAAGTTTATTTTTAACTTATCAGCAAATTAAAAAAAATATATTACATAATTTAATAATCATTTTTAACTACTCTTATAAATAAATTAAAATCAAAAGGAAATTCTACAAATTCATTTGTCTGTAGCATACTTACTTTTTTAAAATTTGGTATTATCCCCATGGAAATAATTAGAAAATCATATGCTACCTACAATAAAAATATTATGACTCAAAACATACACATAATAAATGTTCAATATAATATTTATAATCAATTTAATTCATGGAAATAAAGCATTTAATATCATATTACAATAAAAAAAAGTGATCTAAACATGATCATGACAGTTTTAAATTTATGTTTTTGTAATAATCTTAACATTCTATAAAGAGAAAAATAAAACAGCAAAATGCAGAGTCATAACTACAAGGTGGCCAAGCCCTCTTCAGCTTAGTTGGCTGCATCCAAATACATTATATACAGGGGTACCTCAGGATACGAAATTAATCCGTTCCGAAACTGAGATCGTATCATGAAAATGTCGTAAGGTGGATCATCTTTTCCCATACGATTACATGTAAAACCAAATAATTCGTTCCAACGCGAAAAACATACTCAAATTAAAGCCAAGTAATACATTAAAAAAAATAACTGTAGTAAGAAAAACAAATGAAAAATGCGAACTAATGTAACGTCGTATGGTGAGTTTTTGTTCGTATCGTGGAGCAAAAATATGTTCGAATTTCATGTCGTATCCTGAAAATTTCGTATGCTGGGGCGTTCGTAACCTGAGGTACCACTGTATGTGTTTTCACTTTTATCACTTAGACTTCTGGCTACTGTTAGTTTTTTTACACCTAGATTGTAGCTAATAGGCATATGCTGGCTGGAAAAGAAAAATTACTAGTCACAATTTTTTTTAGCTTGCCCCTAATAATCCTCTAATGGTTAAGGGACTGGCAAAATGTAAAAAGGAAGAGAATCAATTCAAAAATAAGAAGAAAATTTAATCTAAGCTTTCTAATTTTTGTTTTTTAACTGTTTTTTCTCATATTATTTTAAGAATTTTAATCTTTTGCATAATCTTCCAATTCATATTTGAGTTCATAATTGAAATTAATTTAGAATTATTTGAAGAAAACTATATAAATACATTTAATTTCAACAAATTACATAAACTTTTTGGCTTAATTTAACAAAATTTTAGATTATTACTTAAAAGATATTTAAGAATATATTAAATTTATTAACATTCTAATAATAAAAATTTTACAAGAAAAATAATAATAATAAATAATAATAAATTTTTTAGTTACTTTTCATTATTTATTTGTATTTCAGAAAATTTTGAAATAAAAATAATAATAAGAAAAACAAACAAATACGCTTTATAACAAAAATAGAAGTAAATCAGTTTATAATTTCCGTACCTCATGTTTTTCTGTAAATATTGTGTTTTTGTCAGGCTCAAATTTCACAGCCAAGTCTTTTATCCATTTAACATTTTTTGGAATTACAGAACTCATATCTTTCCTAGACTTTTCTACATTTTTCAAACCACCACCAACTAAGGTCCAGTATGGCTGATAATAATGTACCTAGAAAACAAAATAACAATAATAATAATAAGCCTATATTTCCAATTATTATTTCAAGGAAATTCAAAAAAGTATTTGACTATATTTAGTAATTTTTACAATACAAAACTATGTATTGCATATGACTCTGCTTATTATAACCAGTTTGTGATTTGTCCATGATGATAACAAGTATGAAAAAATAAGACTACAATTAGAAAAATTTCTGGATTTCATTGATTCTAACATTAATACAATATGTTTAAGCAGTTTAAAAATATATAACTTCAAGACTTTAATTATAATTATCATTATAAATTAATAAATAATTATCCAGAATTGTTTGTCTGCTACCATCTTCAACAACACATGAAATGCCAGCAATTTAAAGTATTGTATTGTGAAAAAATAACAATTAAAATGATTAATTCAAAGCATTGATTAAGATCAATAACAATAACTTATAATGATTCATGTTATCAGTTACTTGTTGAGGCTGCTAACATAAACAGAAAGCATAGAAATGTCTACCCATCCAATTATTAAAATCAAAGTTTATTATAATGCATTATAACTTGAATGCTTTAGGGACTTGTTAATTTTGATAATACTGTATTAAATATGATTACAATAAGCAGATTCTATATAAACCTACACTATATATATCACAATCCACAAAGATGAATATAATCTTGAATTTAATGTTATAAAAATTGTAATTCTTGATACCATTCTTTCAAATTTGAGAATAGTTTACATAAAAAATATTGTACAGTACACTTACATCAGAAAATATTCACAGGAGATTCATGCATTTATGTTTTGTACAAATTTTCTACTATAATTGCAAGTAATGTAATATTTAAGCACTTTATATTCTATTGGTTACCTTGACAAGATATTATATAATTCAAAACTTATTGCAGGAATAGAATGAGCCACTCCAGTCTACAAAATAATTGAATATCTTTGGCAGTGCATTCTATAGATAATAATATTCTTGTTCTGTTTTAGTATGCTTAAATTAAAGATAGATTGAAATCCAGATCAAAAAATGTTTCCAATCTACTAAATTTTACATACAGTACTTCTAAAGATTCTGTGTTCATTTATTTACAAAAAAGAGAGTTTTATGGCATTGAGTCTATCATAAATTACAGTTTAATTTAGGGTAGTTTGCTTAATAACAGTTACAGTTTAATTGGTTTCTGGAAAAACCAGATCTGTTGTAAGTTGTAATTTTATAAAATTTTTCATATTTTGAATTAAATATACAAAAAACTTGAAGAATAAAGATCAAAATAATTATAGTTAATTTAAAGGATATCTCCATATGATTTTGCAAATAATTTGTGATTATATGTAAGTTCTAGATAAGATATTACAACAGTATCCAAGCTACAAATGTATAACATTAAATAAATTATTTGAAAACAGGAATACTTTTGCCTTTATTACATATAATCTAACTAAATTCAGTAGAAGCTGGCTTGTTAAGAATTACAGAATATTCTACTCTGTTCTTTAAATTATTAAAAGCAAAAGTACTCTTTTTTACCAGAATTCAAAAGTTATGTAATTTATTTTTATAACTGCTCTAATATCTTATCTATTATTTACATAATTTTCAAAAAGATAAACTGAAAATTAATTATGTGTAGTTATTTGCTATGATACAAAGCACAAAGAGTCAAGATAAATTTATTCTGTAATTAAAAAACTTGTATTTAAATTTGAAAAAAATTGCTAAATCTCCTTATTCTAATCTTTTAGATTAGAATAAAGAGATTTAGTAACTTAATAGTAATTTTAAAATAATATAATTAAAGGTTATTCTTCACAGACACAAAATAACAATACAATAATTGTTCTTTTTAAAAACTATTATGCATTTAAAGCTAATTAATGACAAAATAAATACTTCAAAATTGAAATAATCCACAATTCCTAAAGTGGAATTTTGAATTCTAATTGCAAATTCTTAAAGTTAAAGTTTGAAACCCATTTTCAATACTTAAAAATTAAAATGTTTTCATGCAAAATTAGTTTTATATTTTGCTATGTGGAAAACAATGATTTGAAAAAGTAATTGATATGACAGATATAACCAAATATCAATAAATGTTTTATTAATTGAAGTTTAAATTTGCAAAAAAATAATTTGAAATAATTTTTCGCAGATCTTAATTTTAAATACAGGTAGTAAACATTTCAAGGAGCCCATATTTATTAGCCATCTGGATAAGTAAGGCAGTTAAGGCATCAGCCTACCACTCTGGGAGACCCAGAAGCCCACCAGTGACCAAGCAGTATTCGTTCCCTGAACACTGGGAGTTCGTGGGTTCACACCTTGCTCGGACGAGCTGGCTACGTGGAGTTTCCTGGGTTTTCTCCATGTCTGTAATACCTAAATAGGGGCCAGTTTCCCTTTAAAAGACCTCTCAGAAGGCATCCCCCTAGGCAGATCGCCCAAGTGTTGCACTGCCATAACTAAACAAACAAACTGGGAGACCCAGGATTGAATCTGAGTAGTTGAAAAACTCCAGGAATGTTTGGAATAGTCTGTCCCCAATATATCATGTCTTGTCCCTCATCACCTGGCCAACACATTGTGGGCCTGGTAAAACCAACAATGGGTATCAAAGAAGCCCACTTACAGTTGGAGATAATTACAGTTCCTTTGTGGCCGTGGGTGCAATTTTGTTATAAGGCCCTTTATGTAAATATTTTTTATATTAAAAAGACAACAAAATCCTTAAATAATAAGTTTTTTCTTTATAATATAAACTTCTTAAATGCTCACTAAATTTTTAGATGCATATTATCTTTTTGCTATGTAATTTTTGAGGTTCATAGTCCCAATTGGGTTAAGATTTGCCACTCCCACTTAGTGCCCACAGGGGAGACAGAGTCCAAAATAAAAAAAATAAGTAACCAATATTCAAAAGCACATTATATATCTATTTATAGATAAAATTATAGTTATAGCACTAATTACATTTGATGGTTCAATAATAGCAACTTTGTCTTTTCCTAACTTAGATCCAAATTTTGCAGCAATTGATATTCCACCTGTTCCTCCACCAATTATCAATAAATGATAACTAAATTTTTCATTTTGAATAGCAGAAGTTGAAAAACAATGCTGGAATATTTTAGGCACTTTTAAAAATTCTTTCTTCATAAATGGCTTCATTTCTGAAAAAGTTTATAAATAAATATGTAAAATGATATGAATAAAAAAATAAAAGAAATAGAACATGTTAAATTTCATATACTGTTTATTCATTTAATATTTTTCTATTATTTTGTTCCCAGTACAAAGGGTGAAAAATCTTGTACTAAAGTAAATAAAACATGTAATATGATGTAATATGGAAAACATTCTTCAAACTGAACATCAAAGAAACAATTATTTTTTTTTTCATAAATTTTCTTTTCCTATGAATAATGGAAGTTACATCCCCTGGTTACATCTAACAAAATATGTGGCAGCTATACCTCTTCCTATATAATGTAATTATTGGATTTATTAATGATCCATTTGTTCTCTTTCATTTGTATTAAAAATTCATAATTCAAAATTCATATTTTATAAATTTTCACTTTGACTAAGATATATTTATATTTAATGATGGTATTTGTTTTAGAATTACATTGATAAAAATTTTATAGTTAATTTCAATTGCTAAAATATTAATAGTGATGTGATAAAATATATTTTCTAAATAAAACAGAAGTTGATATAATGGTTCTATTATTTCTAATAGAACTATTATAAAAAATATATATATATAGTTATGTTACAGACAAGCTTTCTTAGAAAAATAATATTTTATTTGTAACAGATTTTACTAAAAATTAACATTCTTAAAGAAAAATCTTACCAAAATCAAATTTAATAGTTTTCATCTACTTTGCAATGTTAAACTGGATTTGGGCAATAGATATTTTCTCCCAACCAAACTAATGCAATTAATGTCAATAACGTTAACTTTCAGCCTAACTGAATTCTTATCACTCTCAAACTTAGTTCCAGGAAATAGTTTTATTGACCATAATTACTTTAATTCAAAAATTAATTTTTCTTTTATCACAAAAATTCTTTCATATTAACTTTTTAAAACAGAAATATTTGATAGAATAATAAAAATATTAAACTAAATTTGAATGATTGAACAGTTCTAGAATTTTGAGATAGTAACTACTGATTCAAAACTTTAATTAAAATAAATAACTACAGAATTCTAATATAAAAATTTTGAAAATATCTTTTTCAAACACCTGTGTTGAAGTAATTGTTTCTAATAATCATAGAAAATATGGAAAATAAATAAATTTTATACTTATCAGCAAATGTTTGGTCTTGTATAAATATGAACTAAATTTTATTAAAAGTTAATTAACATACAATGTAAAGTTAATCAAGCAACAATAGCAAATCAAATATAAATAAAAAGTAAACTAATTGCAGTTAAGTACAGTATTTAAAAATATACTCAGCCATACAATTTATATATAAAATCATCTAACAAAGTTTCAAGCATTTTAAATATTAATGAAACTTTAGTAAAGTCAACTTTGGCCATTTATTTTTATATATTTATGGCCATATGCTACAGCATTTATTAGTTTACGCCCTTCAACAGTAAATACAACAAACTTTTTAACTTAAAATTTAGAGATTACAGAGAATTTACTTACTTACTTTTGAGTAAATCTCAAAAAGGAACGTATCTCTTCCAATGCATTTGATTGACCTTAAGCGTTAAAATAAAGTCACGATTATATCAAAAGTATTAATTTAATGCATAAATTCGACAATTAAAAACATCACGACTTTAGCAATAAATCTAAAATAAATATTAAACACGTGCAACATGCTTTTACCAAAACTTGTAAATTTCACCTCCAACAGGTGGTTACTGTTGACGTTTGTTTCTAACAAATTACGCAATCACTGTCGTCATCAAGTAAACAATCTTTCATTTTATTTGATTAAATTTCTAATGTAAATAATTAAAAATACATATAAAGAATGCATATTATTTCTTTATAGTAATAATAATATTTATGTTAAATCCGTTGAGGCAATATCGGATTATCCACTAAGCACGTGATTACGGCATCAACAAAAATGAGAAATCTTATTGTTTTAATGTGAAACGAGAGCATCAAATATCTCCCGAAAATTTATGTAATTGTAAATAATTTAAATACCTCATTTTAATTAATAATGGCGCAGTGATTATGTGAAAGTAAAACCTTTAGGCTACGTCTGATCACGTGTTATCTTTCAATGAGTATTTGTTAATGCCATGGTTAATATTACTGCTGTCAGCTAGTTGGTGAGTTCGTCTACGTGATAAGTATGTTGCATCTATTACTAACTTGTAAGTTAAAGTCAGCGGGAATGCTGAGTTTAGGAAGGCCCTCCCGCAAAGCAATTACGCAAGTAATATGACACTTTGTTATGTCAGCAAGTGATGCACAGTATACAAAGTACAGTATAGCCAAGAGAAACACAAGGTGCATTCTTAATTAAGAGCAATGGGTAGGCCGAATCTAGAAAAGCTTCGACACGAAGTAATACTCAAGAGGGGTAGAAGAGCGGTCAAGGTAACAGCCTACCGCTCTGGGAAACCCAGGAACAAATCAGGACGGACCAGGAATTTTTCGGGGGTGGTCCGACCGGATATGTCGGCCCCCATCCCTCACCATCTGGCCGCCCCATTGTGGGCCTGGCCGAACCCATAATGAGCCTGTTAAAAGAGGCCTTCTTAATGCTCACAAGGCAAAAAGAGTTTTAAAAATCCTACATGGAAATGGAAAAATAATTAAAAATAAATAAATAAACGCTTTTTATTCACTTAAATACACAAAAAAGTAAAAAATAAATTTTTTCAACTTTCACAGTATTCTTGGTATTATGCAACCAAAACTGAAAGAGTAAAATATTTATTTCTTACTTTTTAATTCATTTAAATGAATAAAAGGCATTTTCTTAAAATTTATTTTATATTTTTGTATTTCCTACCTTTTATATCAAACACTATAGTTATACATAGAACGCTGAAATATCTAGATTCTTCTTTAATAGCATTTAATTGGGAAGTGGGTGAAAAACCAAGTTACAAGATTTTATCTGAACAGCAGACAGTGTAAGTTAATAATAATAATAAAAAGAAACGTATAAAAACTTGAACAATGTGCTTGCATCACTGTTAATTTATCATATTTTTATTTATATTACATAAGAGATATTGCTACTTAACAGGAAAAATATACTAAAATCGATTGCAGTTAGTTACAATACTCAATGTAATACAGTAGTTCTTAGAATTCTTAGAAGTCATCTTGAGAGTTGCGGAGGTCTTTTACTTTTTACTTTTTCTTCCCTATAGGCACTAAGAGGGCCTTTTAATTATACCCATAATGGATTAGGCCAGACCCACAATGAGGCAGCCCTGTGGTGAAAGACTGGTCCCATCATAACTAGGGTAGACCGCTCATGTAAAATAGCTAAGTTGTTCTCTTGGACTCAATCCTGGATCGTCCAGAGCGATAATCTAACGCTTGAATGTTAAAAATATTTATAAGTCTTTAAATTATTGCAAATCGCATTTTAGCAGTGACATAGCGTGCGTGTCAGCCGCCCGGGGCAAAGGAAAATTTCACCGTCTCCTTATTTAGGTATCTCAATTTAAAAGACTAAAATTCAGTTTCGTCACAGAATAAGTAATGAAAAATTCCGTGCTAGTGTTGCCACCTTTTTAAAATCGCTGACCCGGATGGCAGATGAGATTTGTTCGAACAGAAGTTCCTGACGCATGCGTATGTCGTTTTGCAATGAATTGTGTGCAGGTTCTAAATCAGTTACAGTTAGGGACTAGGGAAACTTGGGTAGGAGTAAAGTAAGTAACCTAGATGACTTAGCTGTATTGGATGTTGGAGATGTATATGAGTACGAATGAATCGTAAAAGCAAAAAAGAAAAAATAAATAAATATAAATAAAAAGGTCGACAGGTTGCGGACGGTGAGTCGTTTCCCGGACTGTCCGNCGCGGATCGAAGTCTATATACATGAATACAATTAATTTTGAGCAGTCTTAATAAATGAATTATACATATAGACTTCAGAATATGAGTTTTAAAGTAGCAATAATTCATAGAACAACTAAATAACAAAAAAACTAATGAATGAACGAAAAGTGAAGTTTACGACAGGTTGCGGACGGTGAGTCGTTTCCCGGACTGTTCGAATGGTAACACTCTTCCGTACTCATTTCAATCGGTCCAAATCGTAGGTGAGACGAAAATATCAAATGAAATGGTTCAAATTTATATAAGATATTATTATTATTTATTGTGAAATTTTGCCGCCCCCTAAAAAGTGCCACCCGGGGCGGACCGACCCTGCCAACCCCACTACGCTACGCCACTGCCTTTTAGGCTTTTGGGCAGAGAAAAAAAAGAGGAAATGGATTACAGTACTGAAGTGTTCAGTTTATTACAAGAAATAGTTGTATGTGTCGTAAGTGTTATGATGATAATTGTAAGCCTATGCTTCTTTGAAACTTTACATACTCCATTTCCTGGATACAGTATTTAATTTCATAATCATACGAATCGACTATGAAAATTCACATTAAATAGCTGGAAACCTTCAATCAATGTAATCTCATTTCGTAATAACAATTAGTCACACCCAAGGTTATTTCAAGTTTAATAATAACAACATAATTTTGTAACTGTACTGTACACGTCGCAACGGTATTCTTTAATGACGTGTTATGAAGTGACATGGCGGATAAATGATGGTGAGAGTTCTCTCTTTAGTTTTGAAACTTTTTAAATAATCGATGAAAAAAAGGCATATAAATGTATATTAATCTACGAAATTTAATATGCTTAATTTG
>NW_019387601.1:0-9999 GCF_000671375.1 Centruroides sculpturatus | reverse complement strand
GAAACGGCAGATTGGCCTTCATTTTCCACTTTGGCTAACATCACTGAGGAAATGGTCAATACTGCTGATATCAATGATGCAGTTGAGGTTGTCACTTTGACTATCATTCAGGCAGCAGAAAAAACAATGGGGAAGACATCAACTAGATATCCAAAACATTGTAAACCATGCTGGAACCAGAATTGTGAGGCAGCATTTAAAGCACAAAAGAAAGCATGGGGAATTTTCAGAAGATACTCCACTACTAGAAATTTGATAGCTTTTCAAAAAGCGAAGGCAAATGCCAGAAAAATACGAAGGCAAAGCCAAAGGGATTCTTGGAGGAAGTATGTCTCTAGTATAAAATTTTCCACTAGCTTAAAAGCAGTCTGGGATAAAATCCATAAAATTAATGGGAAATATATTTCTTACCTTCTGTCCATGCTGGAAAATAATGGCACAATAATCAGCGATATACAGGGTATTGCTGATTTGTTTGGTGAAACGTTTTCTTCTTCATTCAGCAATATAATGTTTACTAGGAATTTCTAAGCTTATAAAGCTCAAAAAGAAAAACAGTGTTTAAACTTTTACTCCTCATCGAATGAGGAATATAATATGCCATTCACCAGCATAGAACTACATACAGCAATCGCTCGCTCGGGGAATACTGCTGTAGGTCCGGATAAAATCCACTACAGCATGATTAAAAATCTTTCAGACAATACTCTTTGTAATGTTCTGAATCTGTTTAACAGAATATGAACAGAACATACTTTTCCCGACTTTTGGAGGTTATCTATTATTATTTTCATTCCCAAACCTGGTAAAGCTCACAAGAATTCCTGTAATTACAGACCAATTTCTCTGACAAGTTGTCTCTGTAAACTTTTCGAGAGAATGGTAAACAGGCGTCTAATGTATCTCTTAGAGAAAAAGGAATACTTTTCACCACATCAGAGTGGTTTTTGTAGGAACAGAAGTACCACTGATAACCTGGTAAACCTTGAAACATCTATACGCGAAGCGTTTGTTAGACGACACTTGTTTGTTAGACAGCACTTAGTGTCTATGTTCTTTGACATAGAGAAGGCCTATGAGTGCTGTTGGCGATACGGGATACTCTGTGATTTACACCAATTCGGATTGCGGGGTAATTTGCCAAATTTTATAAAAACCTTTTTACAGAATCAAAGATTCCAAGTTCGGATGGGCAACACTTTATCTAGGCTCTTCATACAAGAAGAAGGTGTTCTTCAAGGTTCTATTTTGAGTGTGACTCTGTTCCTAATTAAAATTAACAGCATAGCTAACTGTTCCCCTCCCAGTGTGAAACACTCTCTGTATGTGGATCACTTTCAGATTTCCTGTCAGTCTAGTAATATGAGTTTCATTGAGAGACAACTTTAAACTTCCCTAAATCGCATATATAATCGGTCCAAGACCAATGGGTTTACGTTTAATGCAGCGAAGACCTCATTCATCCACTTCTGCCGAAGGCATGGCTTGCACCTGGATCCTGAAATTCACCTAAATGGCGATAAAATTTAATTGGTGAACTAGGCTAAGTTTTTGGGTGTTTATTTCGACCCAAAACTGACATTTTTGTTGCACTTACGCAATTTGAAGAGTAGATGTTTAACACGTTAATCGCCGTGTCAGTCATATGTGTCTGACGCTAAGAAGTTGTACATGAGCCATGTGAGACATATATGTCTGATGTACGCGATTTGGTAGAAGGCCACGTCAATCACAGATATCCGACGCAAACGATACATTTGCATTATGTTTCGAAAGCTTGGCCTATCAGGAACAAAACTTGAAAATTTCTTGGCTTACTACAAACAATAAAATAAAATAAACATAGTTATATAATGGTATATTGTTTCAGTTGAAAAAATACATTTTAATAATTTTTATTTTGATATAANAATAAACATAGTTATATAATGGTATATTGTTTCAGTTGAAAAAATACATTTTAATAATTTTTATTTTGATATAATTAATTACATTCATTTTTCATGTTGTCCAAAACATTCTATGCAAAAGAAAGGCTGTTGTTCGCAGTCTGAGCAGTACATTGAAACTTTTTTCTTGCTGCATCGTGACCTTCTGCTTCTTTTATTTGAGCGTAACATCCAGTGCACATTCTTCTTATTTTTTTTTTTCAGCAGTATACATTATTTTTAGCATATATATTAGTTTCAGTAACAATGAGATTTATAACCTCTTCATCAAAAAATAACATAAATGTATCATTAGCAGAAATATTTTTTGGCAAATCTAATTGTAAACCAGATTTTCCTATGAAATCAAAACATATATGTCTACCTTCATAAGCATTCCATTGAACA
The DNA here is from genome assembly GCF_000671375.1 of Centruroides sculpturatus. Taxonomy (NCBI): domain Eukaryota; kingdom Metazoa; phylum Arthropoda; class Arachnida; order Scorpiones; family Buthidae; genus Centruroides; species Centruroides sculpturatus. Next base: position 7,663 of record NW_019387601.1, on the reverse strand, counting down.
TCACTAACCTCATAACATTCACACTCGAGTATTTTGTCATTTTCAATATTTTCTGTAGTTTCTTCTGACTGTAAATCTTGAAGAAATTGTTGCAGATTTTCTTCATCTGCATTCAAGGAAGGACTATAATTTGGATCATTTATTGAATCATCTGAACTATAGTCTTCGTGCTTTTCATCAGATGTGTTTATATTTTCAGCAATGTTTTTTAATTCACTTTCACTTAGAATCTTTCGTTTTGTCATTATTTGTAGATATTTACAAATTATTATAAATATTATTTATTTTATGTTCTTTATAAAGAAATAGTCACAGTAACAAGGTGTTATTCGGTAAATGCTACACGTACCACTGATTCCTACACAATGCGTTCAACGCTGTGTTCAAAACAACAGGTTAATACTTGTTGTATCTTGTTTGGATGTGTTAGACATATAAGACTGACACGGCTTGTCGAGAAAAAAAGTTTTAATATAGGGCCATGTCAGTCATATATGTGTGACATAAAAAGTAGTGTTTTTCTGGGAATTTTGGCAAAAAAAATTTTTTTCTGTGATACATTAAGTTTCCTTGATACATTTTTAACTAAATTATCTAATAAAGTTACCATGGCTTATGTGAAAAATTTTTCTGATTTTATCGTGGCAATTAACGTTTTAAAATCTCTAAATTTTTTAAAGGTACTATGCTGCTCATCCTGGGGAGCAGACAAAGTTTCTATGCTTAGGATTTATAGGGCCCTTGTCCGCTCTAAGCTGGATTACGGTTGCATTGTTTATGCCCCTGTGCGAGAATCTACTCTTTGGATGCTGGATCCAATTTATTATCAAGCACTACGTTTGTGTACTGGTGCTTTTCGAACTTCTCCTGTACAAAGCTTGTATGTGGATGCTTATGAGCCTCCACTATCTCTCAGGAGAAAACAGTTGTCTCTATTTTACTATATAAAACAGAAATCTCACACTAAACCTTCAGTTGATTGTATAGTATCAGATACTCAGCTGAAAAGGTTATTTGAAGCTCGCCCAAGCAGTGTCTCATCATTTGCCGTAAGAATGGAGAATGTGACCAGCACAATTGATCTAAACACAGGCAACATTTCCCAGCTAGAGGTCTGTAGTATATCACCTTGGTCAACTCCTTTGATAAGTGTTGACCTTAGCTTAAAGCAATTTCCTAAGGAATCCACCCCAGACTATGTCTACAGACAGCACTTTGTAGAAATTCAACATCGTGACAGAAATTTAATTCCTATTTATACAGATGGATCTAAATCTGATGATTACGTTGGCTTAGTTTTCGTCTGCCAGGATGAAATCGTTGCAGAACAAATTGCATTGAATTCTTTTATCTTTTTTGCAGAGTTGCATGCTATTTATTTAGCTTTAAAGTATATAAATAGGAAAGGTCATCGTTCCTGTGTTATTTACATTGATTTAGTTAGTGCACTTCAGGATTTGAGCTCATGTGAATTTAGTTGTCACTCTATAGTGATTAAAATTCGTAAGCTCTTATGCCATCTTACTGCGAGTAATTTCTTTGTAAAATTTTGTTGGGTCCCAGGCCATGTAGGTATAAAAGGGAATGAAGAAGCCGACTCAGCTGCAAAGTCAACTACTTCTTTACAGCATACAATGCATATTGAAGGAGGCGATTTGAAGCTAGTAGTTAAAAAACGACTAGCAGAGAGATGGGAAAACGTGTGGAATGCACAAGTTCACAATAAACTACATGAGATCAAGCCAAATATAGAAAATTGGACACATAATAAACAGTATGACAGGAGATCTGAAGTAATTCTTAGTCGTTTGAGAATTGGGCATACTCGGTTGACTCATCAATACTTTTTGAAGGGTGAAGACCAGCCAGTATGTGAGTATTGCAACTGCTTTCTAAGTGTAAAACACGTTCTTTGCAACTGCACAACTTTTGATTAAAGTCATAGACAGCATTTTGGAAATGCAAGTTTGAGAGAGATTTTGGGCCAGAGGCCAAATCTTGACAAATTATTGAACTTTTTGAAAGTGAATAATATTTATAAACATATTTAATTATTTGTTAATTTATTTATGTATATATTTTGTTATTATTTACATGTGTATTGTTATATATTGTTTTGTTATTGATTTTGTTATTTATTGGTTTATTTATTTATTCATATTAAACATCTTACATTATATATATATATATATTTATTTATTTATTTATTTATACCATTTGCCATGGTTCAGCTTGGCCTGTGTGGCCTCTGCGCCAATAAACTCTAACGAACGAACTAACTAACTTTTAGCTCTGTATGTTAAACTGCGGTTTGTATCATGTGATCTGTTACGATTTTTCTGTTATTTGAAGATAATTCGTTTCTAAATACAGTAAACCGCGTTGTAAAAGTACCATGTTGTAAGAAAATTTCTGCATTTTTCCAACTGCATTGGAGCGAAAATGCGTTGTAAAGGTATAATGTCATTTGATAACTGTCAACTATTACCTGACACCATCTCATTTTACATGTTCTTGACACTGAAAGTGATGCTTTTTCACAACCTTTGGCCTTCCAACTGTATGCTACTCATATGAGTTATATGTATATTCATGGATATTCTATTTGCATATAGTGTGTAATTAGATAAGAAATTAATATGTAGTACATAAAATTATAATACAGTAGAGCCTCGATTATCCGACTTTTGATTAACTGACACCTCTGTTAACCAATTGTCCTAGTCGGCAAATTTGAAATGTCTGCTAGTGATGTTGTGTTACAATATTTGGCTATGTCTTGGCTACTTTAATATTATTTTTACGTGTTTTAGCTGGAAACACTCATTTGACCATGAAAGGGAGCCAGTATTTAAACGAGGCTTAATTTTCTAATTTTTAACGTTACAATAGCGACGATTATTATTTTAAAAAATATTTGTTAGGCTTAACATCGATGAAAATTCAACGCGAAGTAGGTCAATAGCGATATACTAATATACTAATTACATGGGATATAATAATATATTACACTAATAATGGATTTTTTCATACTTTTCAATTATCCGATTAACCCCAGTCCCCAATTGAGTCGGATAATCGAGGCTCTACTGTAATGATAAATTTTTTTGTATGTCTCTTATGAAAGTGTGTATTGGCAATTAGTGCAATCAAAATATAAACTGATTTTTATCCAAATATTTGCTATAATAATAATTTTCTGAAGAAAGAATAAATATGTAACATTATTTTTATTTATTTGATGAAAAAAGTTTATCGGAATTTTAGTGAATCAACATATTCATTAATTTAAAAGCAAATATTCTAAATGTTTATCATTAGAATTTACATTATGCTGTAATGAAATACTCAGGTGAAGTTCATCCAACAACAGCTTATACTAGTGAATTCAAAAATTTTTAATACATTCTTTTATAAGAATAAATGTTTTCTTTTGTTCAAATAATTCAAAAATTTTTTAAAGGTCAAACCAAATAATAACCTCCTGAAATACTAATGGAATTAGAAAATTAAGACATATTTCAATAGTTAATTTTTTCTTCCTGCAAAATAACTGAATTACTTATTCAATTATGTAATACAAACAAGAAATGAATTAATATAATTAGGTATAATAGAGAATAACATGTTAATGTTTACAGTATATTGGTCAGATATGTAACCAATATACAGATATGTGAATCGAGGGGATCAGAGCGGAGAGCTTCTCCCCACTTACCGGCTTCATTGTCAGGAATGGCTTTGATAAGTGAGGTGGAGGGGTAGTGAGGTCGTGACAAGGTGTCCAAATGACTACACGGGTAGAACTAAACTAACACATTTAGTAAACAAATAAGAGATTATACATAAAGACAATAAATATAACACATGCGTAACAAAAGTAAAAATCTATTCTATATTCTAACCTAACCTAAAGCTAAAGATCGAGAGAGACCTCTCTAAGAGGGAGGCGTCGGAGAGAGAGACAAAATTCTGGCAAGGGTTTACCTTGTAGGATGCGATTTCTTCGTATAGGGTGTTGGTAGGATGCTCTGGGATTTGTCACTGAACTTCCAATCAAAGTTCCCTTGGATGGCGATATGGAGCGATGGACAGGGTAGATGTCTTCGATGATGCTGTAGAGGTTTTTGATTATGCTGTAGAGGTCTTTTTCAGCTGTCCGAAGGGTTTCTTCGGCGTTAGCTCCTTGGCTAATCGCCAGGAGGAGCAAATTCGACGCCTTTATATATTCACTTCTCATGGGAAAAATCTGGGATTTCTAGTAAAAATGATTTTAATATAATATTTTATTTTCAAGTAATTACTATATATTTTCAATCTTAATGTACACATTACTTTCACAATTTAATGTTTCTGAAATTAAGATATAGTTTATATCAAAAGAAATATGCCAATTTGAAAACTACAAATAACGAGTTATAGTGTAGTTGTCATTACCTCTACATTCTCATATAAGTTTATCTGAGAGTCATTTCATTTATGTGCATCAATATGCTGTAAGAATTGAATTCAACTAAAATTTGGATTTAAATTCCCATTTAATATTTCAAAAAGTTATGATACAGCTTTGCAACAAAAATGTGCTTTATGTACAGTATATAGAAGAGGATATAAATAATATAGCAGATTGTAAATATTCATAATACATTCTTTTATTTTAGTATACCATTCAAACTCAGACATGTGGGTAATTTTATAGATATATTTATGTTGTGATTTTTATGCTTTCTAAACTTTTAAAGTATGTATTCAGTAAAGGTCATCGTTGTTGCGTGATTTATACTGACTCAGTTAGTTCCCTTCAGGCTTTGATTTCATGTGAAACTAGTTCCCAGTCCATAGTGATTAAAATTTGTAAATTGTTTTGCCATCTTTTTGCAATGAATTTCTCTATAAAATTTTGTTGGGTCCCAGGCCATGTAGGTATAAGAGGAAATGAAGTAGCTGATGCAGCTGCAAAGTCAGCTAGTCCTTCACAGCATACAATGCATATTGAAGGAGGCGATTTGAAGCCAGTCGTTATGAAACGACTAGTGGCGATATGGCAAAATATGTGGAATGCACAAGTCCACAATAAACTACATGAGATCAAACCTATGATAGAAAATTGAACACATAATAAATATTACAACAGGAGATCTGAGGTTATTTTTACTCGTCTGAGGATTGGACATACTCGGTTGACTAATCAATACCTTTTGAAGGATGAAGAGCAACCAGTATGCCAGTATTGCAACTGCTCTCTAAGTGTTAAACACATACTGCTCGATTGCTCTGCCTTTGAGAACAGTTGTAGACAGCATTTTGGAAATGCAAGTTTTAAAGAGATTCTGGGCCAGAGACCAAATCATTATAATGTATTGGACTTTTTAAAAGTCATTAATTTGTATAAAAAAATTTAATTATTTATTTATATATTTATTTCATTTTTGCATGTTGTTGTCTGTTTGTACTTACTATGTGTGTATATTTATTTTTGTTGTTGTTGTTTATTTATTTAGTTATTACTGTCATATGTTAGTTATTTATCATGTTTAAAAATTTATAACTATTTGCCCTGGCGCAGCATAGCCTATACGGCTGTTGTGCCAATAAACAAAAAACGAACCAACCAACTAAACTTTTAATTGATAGAGCATTTTAGTATTGAAGAAATGTGATATATTTTTAATTGTTGTTTTGTAGTTTGCTTATTAGATTATTTATTTGTCTTGACACCTATGAGACAAGCATTCATAGTTTCAGTTACATTTTAATATTAGAAGTTTAATGATTGTGAAGGATAATTGCCAGTTTATCTCAAAATAGAGAACATATAACACATATAAGAAAATTCGAAAAGATTTAAAAAGTTGCAGAACAAATGTCGGTTTTGAAATCAGAATCATTTGATTGTTCTGTTCCTGATGGCATTTCAAAATGGTTGAAAACGTTAGAAAATTTGAATTAAAGGCTGCATTATAATGGTTTTTGTGTGTTGAAAATAGAGAACAAAAATTTTAACATATTAAAACAACTCAAAATAGAATTTTTCAAATAGATTTAGACAAAATCTTGTTTAAAAAAAATTTTTTTACTGCTTTGCATAACTTCATTGAAATTAAATAAAAATTTAAACTCTATTTATTAGTAATTTTACCAAACGTCATATTACTATTTTTAAGTGACTATTAACAACTCGGTTTAATTATGTTAAATTATATTGCTGTTGTTTAAATAGTAGAATGATTTAACATAACCGTAAGCAAATTATTGTACTTTAAATAATAATAAACCTGGACAAGAATATGATGAATTTGTTATCTCAGGAATTGTATTTAATAACAGATATTATATGTTTTTCAATAACGTTTCAATATAATGAATGTCATAACAAAATAAATAAAAATATGACTTTATTCTCTTGATGTTTAATATCTCAGATATGTAACAGAGTAAAATGAGTTAGGTTAGATTAAGTGTTTTAAAACAATAATTATATGTTGCTTTTAAACAGAAACGTGCTTTTACAGAGATTTGTTAACATTTCCTTCATTATGTTTTATTTCATACTTTGCAGATAAATCAACAAAATTTAATAAAAATTTGGAAAATTATAGACAGTGATGAATAGCAACTATATTAACTTTGATTTGTACCAAGAAAAACACAAAATATACGAAAACAATTCACTTTATTAACAATGTAACAAGATAATATAACAATAAATAAATGGCAGAAAATGGAGGAGCAGAAACATCTCTCAGGAACCACAGCTGTAAGAGAAAATATTGTTTTGAACATTATGAAAAATTTATCCACAAAACTAAAACAGAATTATATTAATTTATGCACTTACCTTTGTGCTAGCAGCGATGTTTTATGAGGCAGTTTGCATGCACTCCCTTCCCACAACGTGCACAGGCTTTTGTGGTCGTCTTTTTGCGCTTTGAGGTGCTGCACACAATGCACCTGTAAGCTGTTTTTTCTGGGAGCTTGCGGAGACCTGCTGGTCTTCGTGGTTTCGGAGGATGTACAGCTTTTCGCTCCTCCATCCATTCTCTTCCCAGGCTTTCGACTGCCGCCTCGATAAAACTGGCGTGAGAGAGTCGTCTTTGACTTCCGGAATAATTTTCAGTGTATAGTATGTAGGCATTCAACATTATCCTGGGTATGATGTTGAATGCTACTTTTTTCCAATATTTTTTAGTCCTCCTTTCATCTAAGTATGTGTTTAACATAATATCGAAGGTATCAATACCCCCCATGAATTGATTATAGCTAGAAACTACTTCGGGCATTAATTTAGCTCCCTCGTGCCTATCAATTTGGTTGTCGCGAGCCCTTGCATTGCTAGATAAAAGAATGACTGGTTTATATTGGGATTGTGATCTTTTATCCCGAAAGCCACACGCCAATATAGGCTCAGATCTGAAGTACGTTATCTGGCCTACTGTGAATTTACTATTTTTTAATCCTAGCGGTAGTTCTTTCCTGTTTTTTCACACTGTGCCAGTACAGTAAGTACCCTGAGAATATAGGTGGCGAATAAGTGGTACTGACGTATAAAAATTATCCATGAATACATGGTAGGCCTTGTTGTTGTAATCGCCCATGTCCAGTAACTGACATACGACAGTATATGCCAGACCAAACTTTGAAGCGATGTGCTTCTCCGCCTGGA
>NW_019387600.1:9073-9888 GCF_000671375.1 Centruroides sculpturatus | reverse complement strand
CTGCTCTATGATACCACCATTTTTTCATTTGTTCCTTTATCTCAGGATCATAATGATGAAACCATGTTTCATTCATAGTCACTAATTGCACCACAAAATTTTTAGCACCAGAGTTGAACTGTGTCAATATGGTTTTAGAGGCATCATGTGATTCCACTTCTGGTCTATGTTGAAAAATTTTGGAACCCATTTTGCAAGGAAATTTCTTCTGTCAAGAACATCATAGATTATGTGGGGAAGCACTTTCATGGGAAATCTGAAAGATTCAGCAGTAATCTTGATTGAAATGCAGTGTCTTTAAGAAATGGGCTGTGTAAGGATCAGGTTATGGATTTTATCTACATTTTCATCTGTTTTGCTGAAACGGTCTGTTCAAAGTGTGACTCATCTGTTACCCTGATGTAGTCAGTTTGGAAATGTGCTACCTATTTTTTTCATCATTGATGGAAGGGCAGACACTCCTTTCCTCTGCAAATACAAGAACTTCATGATCAAATGCTTCTCAATGTTGCCAAATTCTAGTTCTACTGCTTCATCATGAATTAAAATTGCTAAACTAGATAAATTAATGGACATAAGAAACTCTTGTGGTGCATGTGCTCTATCAATGACTACTCTATTATTTTTCTAGGTGAATTTTTTGGTCATGTGTCTGGGTAAAGTCATGAAATTTTCATCACCCTCTTGTACAATATTAATTAACATTAATATTAAGCACATTATGTTATAGTTTAGAATAATATGTATAATATATTATATATTTTTATAAATAAAATTTATTTATAAAAAATATATTGGAATATATTGCATGAATC
>NW_019387600.1:0-1719 GCF_000671375.1 Centruroides sculpturatus | reverse complement strand
AATTCATTGGAGCGGGGAGTGAAGACTTATCACCCCCACCAGCACCTATAAGCAATCTGGAGGTCGACATCTTGTAAGTACAATTTTCAATTTTTATATTATTATTGTTATTATTGATTTTAGAAATTTTACCAAGCAGACCGTATTATTTATTTTAATTTTATTCACGATCTTTACGAAGAATATTTCATCAAAAATTGGGAGTTTATAAAACGGTTCGTGCCGTAATTTTTAGTGTACGTTGTGTTGTTTGTAATTTTTCTGTCCATCTATTTAACGATACGATTCTTCTTAACGTAACCATATCCGAGATTTAAAAAGCTCAAGCAGAGAGTCATATGAAGGGAGTTATTGACGAAGTTCCCAGATGTGAGTCTTGCCGATGATTGTAAATTAGTGTTGGCAATATACTCGGTGTTTTTTTGTCTTCTTCCGGTCCTGCCTTGATGGCGGAGGTTGATCAATTACCGGCAACTAGAGCGTGAGTAGGGCAGGATGACGCATTGTCGAGGGATTGCCGATATGTTATAAACTCCTTCGCCATCGATAGGTCATGATCGATAGGTAAGAATGTTGTTTTTTTCCATTGAATTAGGCATTTTAAAATCTCATACATAGATTTTGTTTGGAAAAAATTAGCGCGTGTGGAGAAGAAATTAATACTTTATCCGCACTTTTAATAAAAATTCAGTAGTTACAATTCGTTAATTGTTTTTATCAGTTTCACTTATGCATCGGAATTATTATTGATATTATGTTTTCATTGTGGATATGCTTAAATCCGATTTTAAAAAAGATCGTATTATTTTTGAATTAAACTAGAATTAATAAATAATAAATGCTGAATTATTTCAGATTTTATTAAAGTTTAATGTATGTTTATTTCACCCGTTGCTAAAAATAAATTTTACGTTAAAATTTACCAGTTCAGAAATTTATTAGTTTACAATCTTAAAATTAATTAAACTTTTATTATTATTCTTTAATTAATATTTTAAACATATTAGGAAATTTATAACAAGTAAATACGTTAAATAAAGTACACGCAGTTACATTCAAATTACTCAAACTTTTAAAAAGTATTTACGATTTAATATTAAAAGTTTCCTTCCTGATTACTTATTCATATAAGTCTTTCTTCGAGCTATTGTTCGTGTTGTACAATGAGGCGTGATTCGACATAAAGTAAGAGTTACGATCGAAAATCAGTAAATACTGTTACGTAGTTTTTATCAAATATATGCGTATAAGATTATCGTACGGTTAGGAAATTACAAGTAACAAGAAATCTCCTGCAGTTTTATTAACACACCGTTAAAATCTCGATGATAGATACAGTCCAGGTGTATTTGGTGTTTACCATACAGAAATGGGCAGGTGTAACCTCCCCCGCCATGTAGCAGTATAGTGACAATGTTTCCTCGTTTCAGGGCCAAGAAGGCGACGTCCATTGGCCGGTCTGAGAGTTTCAGACAACGGGTAAGTTTACTTTTATAATATCTAATCATTTTAAAACGATAATTACTCGAAAGTTTAAAGTAATAAAGTTGCTGGCGTGCGACCTCATCTGACTACATGAGGTCAAGGATGATGTCTTTTTATAGTGACTGGTACCGAGTTTTCTAATTGTGAAATGATTGTGTGTGGAATCTGCTCGTTTTATATAGTGCCAAAATTATAATTAAAATGTATTATTATAACGAATTTTCGTTATAATAA
>NW_019387599.1:0-10311 GCF_000671375.1 Centruroides sculpturatus | reverse complement strand
ATTTAAACATAATTTAAAAAAATTCTTTTCGCTAATTACTTCAATTTGAATTTGTTATTTAATGAATTTAATTTATTTTTTCTCCCTAAGTATAAAAGGTGATCTTCTCAACGTATGCAAATTAAATAATTTCTAAAAACTACTTTAAAACATTTGAAGTTAATTAATTTATCAGAGTTATTTATCTGCTTTATATTGAATATTTTTAGTAATCTAAAAAACAAAATTTAACATAGAAAAGTAAAGATTTTTCTTAATTTTATTTACTTGTGATTAAAGAGAAAATAAAATAAACTTAACGTAAAAATCAGATTATATATTAAATAAGAAAATTAACACAACAATAAAAATCTACACAATTAATACCCTTAAAAATATAAAAATATTGGGTTGCAATTTAAAAAAATTTCAAACTTATAAATATCTACTGTCATCCGTCCGTCTGTCTGTCTGTCTGTATTTCCTCATTCTCGAACGGAATTCAATAGATAAAACACAAGAACAGATATGAAAACCTTAGGGGAGGAGGCACTGATTAATTGTATAAGAACGTCCAATACAAACGGGAAGTCACGTTATTTTAATTCAAATATTTTCCCCTAAAAGGTGTTAGATAGATAATAGGCATTACTATATTGCTAATAAGAAAAGTAGACACAGGAGCAAGCTATTACTAATTAAAGGTGAGGAGCATATAATTTAAATTAAATAAATTTAAAATATGATTAAAAATTGCAACCCGGTATTGTGACGATGTCTCGATAAATAATTGCTTGTAGTATTTTTAATTAATAAGATCAACTAAAAAATTATGCGAATTACGATTCCAAAATAATAAATTCATTCATTTTTAATGAGATTTAATAATAAAATATAAAATAAACAGCAATTTAATAAATTTTTCTGATTAAAAATTTAATGAATAATATAATACTTTAATGTAATTACTTTATAGTAAACAGTGAAATTTAATCATATTAAAGATCTCTGAGTAATGTCAATACTTTATGTATAAAACTGTTTAATTATTAATTCAATTTTTTACAATTTACTTCTTTGATATTGTCAATTAATAATAGAGAAAGGTCTACTGTCAGTATTATCTAAAATGATCTGTCCTTCATTATATATAAGCTGTTTGAAGTAAGAATATCGAAATTCTTGATATAGGTGAGGATTTTCAGCCTTAAAGCTTTTAAAGTTTTGCAGATCTGTTACTTTTGTAAACTTTTTTTCTTAAGATGAGCCCGAAAACGCCATATAGAGCGAAATTAAGGTATATTATATGATTTTAATTTTTGTAGATGTAATTTATACCGTGTTTTTCATATAAATCAAGTGTTTTTCTGCGTAGTGGTGAGGATGCTCCGTTAGGGGGAAAAATAATTTATTTAGTAATTTCCGTTACGAAATGGCATTCATTTTTCTTATGAACATTTATTTAAATATTTCTGAGCATAACTTGCACATTTTGCCAATAAAAACATTTCTTTTATGCACCTTTTTAAGAAATTGCAATCCGGACACACTTTTTTATATTTTACATTCTTTTGAAAACTGAATTCTCATGCTCACTTGCTCTTTCTGGTTAATAATAACCTTATTTCAGTTAATTTTGTAATCTGAAAGATCAAAATATCATCATACTCATTGTGTTTATACCCACTTACGTAAAAATAATTTCAGCCAATGCTGGCAGTCAAATTTTGATACTTTCGACCTTTCAAATTAAATACTGAAATGCAATTAATCTTTTCTTTAATATGATTTAAAGATTTTTATAGAATTAATCATACAAGGTTGTTCTATAATAGTGCCAATCTTTATAATGATTTACGAAGAAGTTTTACTAGGGATAGATGAATATCATTTCTTGAATTCGAATATTAACCCGATCTCGAATACTCGCCTACCACGAATACTTAGTGAACTTAATTACCTTATATAACTTATTTAATTAAAAAATTTATTTCATATTTATTATTTAACTTACTTTATTTATTTCAACATATTAACAAATTAATAAAACAAATCAAAAAGTAAAGAAGAAATAATTAATTAAATTTTAAGAAATAATTGTAGATAATTAATGACAATCTCTTTTAAAATTTATTTTAATATTTTAAGTATTTTATATTTAAAATTTTTAATATTTATTGCTATTTATATCAGAATTTTAACTGTATAATAACAGAATTCAATTGTGTGAATTAAAATAAAGAAAAGTATTAAATTTTCAAAATATTAATAAATAAAAATGTAAAATATGGCTATAAAAAGTTAATGAAATAAAATATTAAGTTGCAAATATCTTAATTATTGTCAGATAAAATGGTAATGACATTTTAAATTAAGTTTTTTGTCATTCGAAATACTAGAAACATATTTTTTAGATGTGAAGAAATTAATTAAATCATTCATTTTTTATTGAGGAATTACAAGAGACTTACTAATGCTCTTGCAGTAACTAGTGATAAAAACATAACACGACACTAATTAGCCGCATGACTGACATGTCCAGTGATTTTTGTTGATTTTTCTACTTTTCCCTTGCTTTTAAAATAAGAGAGAAAACCAAGAAAAGGAGTGAAGGCTCTGTTGTCTTTCAGGGTAACAGATTAGTAACACAATTGAATTAGAAAGAAAAACTTAAAAAGACTTTTCTGCTATTGTAAAATATATGAAATAGTTGAAAAAGGCTTTTCTGATATTTTCTGCTCTTGGTAAATTATAAATAAAGTCAGAAAAACAATTTAATATTTTTTATTAATTATGACAAAAGTAATTTCAAGCAAATGAGAAATTATGCAAATACGTATGTTACGCAGTATAAATTAGAATTTTATACATTTAACGTAGCTGAAACTTAAAAAAATAACCTAATTATTTAAGTAAAAATAGTATTAATTTAAAAATTAAAACGTGAATTTATGAATGTACTTGTAATTGTAGAAATAAAACAAATATTAGAAAAATAATTAACCTAATTAATTAATTAATGAAATAAATTATTAAAATACAGGAGAATTACGAATGGAAGATGGTCTGGGACATGACATTGAAATAAACAGTAGAGTTAGAAAAGGAAACTTCCATAGTTTATAGTTATTTAATATAGCTTTGATTAAAATTGTTAAACACAGATAAAAGAAACATAAAGAAACACGAGTATAGATATTAATTGTAAAATAATAAATACGAACTGTTATGTCGACGATGACATCGATGTTTGAACACAAAAATTATTTAGAAATTGCTTTATAAATTTAAGATAGTGGAAGAAAAAAATAATATCAAAATATCATCTGAAAATACAAAATGTATGATATTTGCCAAAGAATTTATTATATGTAAATTGGAATGGACACTAAAATAATAGAATAGATGTCATATATAAAATATCTGCGATGAAATGAAATTTANATATATTATTTTTAAACTTAATGTTCAAAATTCTTTTCATTCTAAAAACTATTATTATATTCACTAAGAAATTTTTATATAAAAATACCGTTTCTGAATTGGCTTTAAATGTCACAGTAAATTTAACAATAGTTATTGCTTTTATATTTAATTTTATTGCATTTTTATTAAACAATAATAAAAGAATAATGCTAATCTAATACAATTAATACTATTTGTTCAGTGAAAACGTGCTTGGGAATAATTTAAACATGATAAATTACGGTCTACTAATCAATGATTACTGGTCCATAATTAAGGTTTCTCTGAGGGTTTAATTTATGCTATACATTATCCTTAACAATAGATAGGTTAATTCACGCACATCACTTTACTTATTAATGTTTATACGAATAAATAGAAATGATTTATTTGTTAAGATTGTGCACGTGATATATAGTGTACTTTTTCAGCAAAACAATTTACTTTTTAATGAATAAATTAAAATTTGTTAAAATTGCCATGAAAAATATGATAAAAATTTTTTGGAGAGCGTATTTTATATTTCTATTCATATAACATTTGCATAAGAGAAAACAATTAATCAGTAGTAAATATTAAAGTTTAATAGATTTGAAGGTACAGTATATTCTTATAAATGTAAAATTCATATTGTATATATAATGAATGAGAAAATAATATTTTTACGATGTAATCATTTTTATTTAAGTTTAAATAATTTCTTTATTTTCTCATCTCTATAAATAACAATTCAATCTTGAATTATAAGATTAAAGTAATTATAAAAATTAAATATAAAGATAATTTCAGCAAAGAATATAATTATAAATTTTAAAATAGATAGTTTGAATATAGCTTTGTATACAATACAATTATTTACTTTAATATTTATTATTCAAATATGTAAAATGTTATTTTAGCACTGCAATATTGAAATTGTCTGAATGGTCACCATGTTTATCAAGACGGTGCTTAGATGTGCATTACTGCAACAGTATTTTTTGCAGGAGAGTGATGATCACTCCACTTGATTACTAGAACTGAACCTTTGTGGCGGTTGGTTTTGTGGAAGCTACATTTATCAAGACAACTTTTCAACCAGGTGTCTTATAATACAGAATTTTACTACACGTGCAACAACTTCACGGAGACCAGTTGTGTTCCGCCGACGAGTGTTTGTGCAGTAAATGCAGTGTTTTGAACGCGGAAATAGAGACACACAGATCCATATTTTTTATATTATCAATTCCATCCTGTAATTTAAATAAAATTATCATTTATGTTTTGTTTGGTCTAAAAAGCATAGTAATTTGGTCAAAATAAAATATTTGTTTATTATGGAACTGAATTCGATCTTTGTACTCAAAAATTTCTACAAGAAAGTGATGTTAATCAAGATGTTCAAATCTCACTGACTGCAGCTACCGAACAGGACAAGACAAGGTTTTATGAGATGCATCTGTACCAAAAACTGTGCTACAAATAAGTGCTAGTGTAAAAAAAAAATGATTTTGTGTAAATCGAAATGCCACTATAGTACACCTTGTAAAAATAAAAGATTAAATATTTTATATGTTACACTAAGAAATAAGTTAATTTTTAATTTTAGTTTAATTAATTAACTCTAAAAGTTATTTTTATTATTTCGTTTGAATTTTTTAAAATATTTTCAAAAGTTAATTATCTTTAAAAGTGCATGGTTTATAAAAAAAGTACAAACTGATAAGTACTGATTAACTTATTTTTATTTTATAGTTTTGTACAAGTGTCACTTCTAATCAATACCGGTTTTTATAATTAAGTATACTATGTTTGAATAAATATTGTTCATCTAATTAATTGCCTTTAAATTTTATTTTAACCATTAATATATTTGAATAATAATTCTAAATCAGTTCGGCCTAGGTCAAACTAGTTAAGCCTAAAGTATTTAGGCAAAACTAGATTGTCCTGGGCTAAACTAGTATATCCTGACACACGTAGAAAAAACCGGTTTGGTCTAGGGCAAACTAGTTTCATATACATGAAAGTCGAAATCTTTGGGATAAAGGTCACATTAACTATATATGAACTTCCAGTTTGCATCGAAATCAGGTTATTTCAACTGAAATATTTTTTACTGAATGTCGATAATCAATTTTCATAAATAACATAGAATTTAATTGTATTCTTAACAGAAAAACTGCGATATATAGGAACAAGGCACTACTAGAATTGAGAACAACGTTACTTTGTCACAATAAATAACTAATTGCATATTTTTGCATTCACTTTTATAATAATAAATTAGACAGATACACGCAACTCTTCGCTTGCCCTTCGTTATTTCCAAACGAATGGCAACGCAGAACTCACCACGGGGAGGTGGCTGCGTCAGAGTTCCACCGAGAGTTGGAAAGAATGCAACTCCACACGTATTTAACATTACCTGAGCAGTTTCATTCTTCCTAACTCACACTTTAATAATAGTCTCTCTAGAACTTACCTGAAATTTGAAGAAGGGGAGACGGCCGCCTTCCACCCGATTCGTGTCTTCTTTCTAGAACTTACCTGAAATTTGAAGAAGGGGAGACGCCCTTCAAAAATACTTGTTGGCGCCTACTTGTTGGAAAAAACTGTTTTAAACAACAGTTTCCAACAATTAAATAATTAAAACATTCAACAATCAATGCGTGCCAACATATGGTTACTTTCGACAAATTCGTGACCTGCATTACCTCACAACATTATTATGTTTGATTTATTTTACTTTAGAAATTAATTAAAATAATTCCATTTTCTGATAAATAGAATTGGCCAACCCTACTAAAAGGTAATTAAAAACAAAAAATCGCTTCTAAATAGTACAGTAGAAGCCGTTCTTCTGGTTAAGCTTTAATGCTCTTCCTCTCCCCGCGCGGGGAAATTTCGAAAAATCCCTTCTTAGTGTGAACGCACAATGACTGCAGTACTCCCTCTGATCACAGGCGCTTGCCATGTGATCGAAGCATGTACATTTAAAACAACGAATAATGGGGATGTAATCGTGATTTATCAACGTTCTCCATTCATAGCTGATTTGTTTTAAAGCGATCAGTATGTTCCGTATTGCTGGGGAAACAGATACGTCCAGATGTCTGCATCCCTCTTTCTTTTTGGAAGTTATAGCATGCGTAATTGATGCTTCAAGTTTAAAGGCTTCCAGTGTGAGCTTTTCTTTAATCTCTTTGTTTTGTTCATAGATTTTTCTCAGAAATTCACTTTTCTCTTCAGTATTAGGTACATTTAAAATTATAATCCTTGGTCTCCTCTTCTTGAGTCTGGTCAATTTTAGTTTTTAATTTAGTTCTGGCAGTCTTTCAATCGTCTCTTTGAGGTTATTTACATCCTCCTCGATTTTCATTTTAAATTTTAGTTTACCTTTTGGTAAGTTTAAGACGTATCTCATATCTATATTTAAGCTAATTGGATCTATTTTCTGTTGTATGGTGTTCATTACTTCCTCAGGACATAGGGTCTCTCCCTCTTCTGTTGTCACTGGTTCAATGATCAATTCTTGAATAAAATTGAAGACAAAACTATCCAAAAAGGATCACCATTTATTAATAAAATAAATTTCAATTTTTTTAAATTTATAAACAAACTGTTCAAACTTTTCTAGAAAAACTAAAATTTATTGTTGTGTATTAAATATTTTTTATTAATAAAAATTTAAGATTTGTTNTTATTGTTGTATATTAAATATTTTTTATTAATAAAAATTTAAGATTTGTTTTAGTTTTTCACATTATTTAGTTTTGTTTTATTTATTGTTTTATATTTTTTGTGTGCTCTATTTCTTGTGGGAGAGAGAAGGGGCCCGGCAAAAAGAAACTGTCTAGGGCCCCAAAGTGGGTTAATCCGGCCATGCTTAGAATTAAACTTCATTCTAATCTAAGATTATACATGCTCTTGTTCATACATCCATTACTTGGCGCGCAACTGAACAACAGGACTTTTCTCGTTTCCAGCGGTCTTGCACAGAGTGTTGCCAGTCAATACACAATTTGCTATATCGACACTTGCTTAGTTTAGTATTCTCTAACAATCTTCCCCCTCGAAGAGACTTCTATCTTTTCTTAGTGATCTCTTCGTTAGTTATGCGTTTACAGTGAATCAGAAGTGTTGCTCTATTCGTAATATTCTGTCAGTGTTGTTTTTCTTAACTTTGTAGACCCACTTGCATTTGATAGTTGTTGCCCCTTATGGCATTTCCGTTATGTTCCATACCTTATGTTTTCTCAGGGACTCCATTTTTCCTCCAGGGAAGCCCACCATCTGGTTGAGTCATTCGATTTCATGGCTTATTTATATGTCAAAGGCTTTACATTGTCCTTGATTATCTTTTCACCAATTGTGGCAGATTCTTCTATGGTTTTCATTCTATATTCCTTTCCGCGCCTTCCCCTCAGTCCTTTTTGCACGATTTGTGGCCTCTCACTCACTCTTACCAGTTCATTAATCTGCTCGTTTTCACTTTCGTTTTCGTCTTCATTTTCAGATGAGGTATTTTCTTCGGGTTATAATTGTTCCTTAACAGGTTCAAGGATATCTAATTCCACTTCTTTATTATTCAGTTTTTCTCTTCCGTGGGATCTGTCACTTTCAGTCATTTCGATATTATCCCTTGAGTTGTTTGGGAATTCGTTGATGAATTTGACATCTCTGCTTGTTATAACTCTTTGTCTTCGTGTTCCATAGACGATACGCTTTTGTTTCTCTAGAATTGCCTATAAATATGCATTTGTGGCTTTCTTATGGAATTTTCCTTTTCCTGGTTTCTTTTTAATGCGAATGCCATTTGCCCTATTTCATGTCCTAAATTATTTGATTGTTGGCATTCTACCGGTCCATAATTTCAAGGATATGTCACCTTCCAGGCCCTTTGATGGACATCTATTTCTAATATATGATGCGGTATATACAGCCTCTGCCCAAAAGCATTCTCTCAATCCTGCTTGGAGTAGCATGCATCTTCTCATTTCCACTATTTATATCTTCTCTCTGCTATACCGATTTCTTCTGGTATGTAGCAGGCTGTTTTCTCATGCCTAATCCCTTTATATTTCAGGGAGTTCTGAAATTCTCTATTAGTATACTCGGTTCTGTTGTCACTTCTTACTGTCTTTATCTTGCTTCCTGTTTTTTTCTACAAAGTATGTTTAGAATTTCTCGAGAGATTCACTTTTGTTTTTCATGAAATATATTTCACACCATTCTAAAGTGATCATCAATAAGCGTGATTAAATATTTCGATCTAGTTCTATTATTTCTCTGAATCTCTTTTCGTTTCGCTTCGAAAATGGTGATCTGATTTGTTTCCCTCTTAGCAGATCTCACAGGGGGGTCAAGTTCTTCTTTTCGTTTTATATTTAGTCTTCTGTCCTTTAAATTGTTGGCCTTGTACCATATGTCCCTTTCGTTTAAGTGACCTAAACGTTCGTGCAACCTTTTCCTTTCATTAACATTTGTTTCAGAGAGTTTAGTTTCCTCCAACCAACCTTTCATTCACATTGTATAGTCCTTCTTCTTTAAATCTCGCAAGTGTACGCTTTTGGTTTTCGGATCCATAATAGTTGCCTAATTCTTTGAAATATTTCACTGAATCCATGACCAGTTATCATCCACACAGACAGTAGGTTGGTCCTTAGTTAGTAGTATTGTTAACAGTACTTCGTTTATGGAGATTTCCATTTCTTTTAAATTATCTACTATATCGAAAAAGT
The DNA here is from genome assembly GCF_000671375.1 of Centruroides sculpturatus. Taxonomy (NCBI): domain Eukaryota; kingdom Metazoa; phylum Arthropoda; class Arachnida; order Scorpiones; family Buthidae; genus Centruroides; species Centruroides sculpturatus. The sequence continues at coordinate 1,144 of NW_019387599.1, read as the reverse complement.
CTTTTGCGTGATCTGACATGTTGTCTCCTTCCCTAATTTTCTTGAGAATTAATTTCTTTAGTAGCATAGCCTTTCTTTTAGGACCTTTCGATTCGAAAATTTCATGAGCTTATTCCATATTTCATGTGAGGTTTCACATCGTTTGTTTGTTTTAATTCTGCTGGGCTTATGGTGAGAATTATATCAGACATTGCCTTCGAGTCTACTGTGTCCCATTGTTTTGCCTCCTTCGTTGTACTTTCATCGCTAAGTATAATTTCTGATTTGTTTCTTTTTCCGCTGACGTATTCCCACGAATCGCTTTTGATCAGAAGTGCCATCATCCCTATATTCCACGCATGTTGCCAGTTCCTACACAGTTTATGATATCGACACTTGCTTTAGTTTAGTATACCCTAACACTTTTATTTTAATTATTATAAAAAATTATTCCACTCAGTGAAAAAGATTCCAATGATCTGAAAATCAATTTACTTACATTATTTAAGAACTAAATCAAAATATGTGTGAGATCCGAATAGCCCCCGAGTCTAAAATAATAATTTAGAAAAATATTCTTTCCTTTTTGATGGGAAAATAACGTTTTTCTAGCGTGGGATAACAGTTAAGAGAGTCACTTCCTTCCACGGAAGTTAGAACATCCTCTGTTTTTCCACTATCTGCTAAAAATCTCGCTTCGATGGGAATTGTTTACCCCTCATTTCATCCCCTTCCCATCCGTTCACGTAGATAAAGCCTTGACTGATAATTGGTCGTAAATCAGAATATAGATGCGAAATTCAGCCGAATTCGAGGAGTTCGTCAGGAGATCTCATAGTAGAAAGTAGTCTCCATATTGTCTCCCTAAGGCCATCATCCTTAGTAAAAGGAGTTCGTCAACAGATCCCGAGTATTCAGACGAAGTACATACAAGCTCCTAAAAGCCAATGCCCTATGCTATGAGCAATACAGAATACAAAGGCTTATTACAATAGAGAGAAATATACATCACATACAGAAGAAGGAAGGAAAGACAACGATCAGGTTGTATGTTTATAAATGATTTTGTGAGCTCTCTCTCTCGACATATAGGCTATATTATAGGTTGAAGTTATTGTGACTCATTTATTTGTAACTCCATTTTTGTATAGTTTTTCTTATATAT
>NW_019387598.1:0-9942 GCF_000671375.1 Centruroides sculpturatus | reverse complement strand
ATATTTGAAATAAAAAAAATTTCTTATCACTCTAATGAGTAATTCGTAAGTCACCGGCCATAGAAGATTGTATGGAGAATCATCGGGAGATTGTAGACAAAGTAGACTATCAGGGACAAGTGTATACTGTACTGGTTATATGATGCATCATTTCGGGTCTATAATACTGTCAAACGGAAATTTAAATGCACAAATTCCATGTGTGGTCGAATCACTTTCATCTAACGTAGCTGCATAGTTTTGTAACTAATTGCAGAACTACGTAGCTGGACCTATACTACAAATAATACAAATGACCTTAACCAGTTTCTCGTCTCTTCTTTCACTCTTTGTCTTCTGAATAACAGTAGCTAAAGCTGCACAACTCGCCGAGCTAGTGCTTCAATAAAAGCGAAACATCCAGAGATTCCATGCATACCAAGCAGACAAAGACACATGACAAAAAAAAAAACAGGCACGAAGACACAAAAACGACTCTTCGGATCACACATAAATGACCAACACAACCATAGATGATACTTCTCATATATATATCTGCATAATTGATGCAATTATGTAACCGTTACCATCTAGTAAATTATGTGCCACACTTAAGCTACCATCTAGTAAATTATGTGCCACACTTAAGCTACCATCTAGTAAATTATGTGCCACACTTAACGTATTATTAATTATTTTATCACTTAAAACTTTATAAATTTTCTTTAGCACAATTCTCGAAGCGAGAATGAAATAACAAGGAGTATGAATGTCATTCCAGTATGGGATATGGGATATACAGGAAGAGGAGTTGTTCTGTCTGTAATGGACGATGGTATGAAAATTATTTTTATTTAATTTTTTTTAATCTGGTGTATANAAAAAGAAAAAATGTTTACCTTAGAAAAGGATAAGTAAAGTTTTATAACCGCAACTAAAAGTTCCAAAGAACAAACTTTTGATAAGATTACCATTGTAAAACAATTAATGGGGGGATGGTAATTACGTCTGTTCAGAAATTGGTTATAAATTCTCCACATCTGTTTCTATTTGCTCTGCGACGAGATGCAATACACATTCATTCTAATTCGTCTCACGTATAAAAGAAAAAAAAAACATGTCTGATCTAAATTTAGATGAAAAAATATTTTAGTTTAGCATTAAAAAAATAATAATGCTTCGTATCATTTTCTTATTTACAGAATCAATTCGATTTATAACTTATTCTTCTATGTAATTTTAAGTATTGAAACACGATGTATGTTGATAAAAAAATGATGCAAATTCCATTTTGAAATGCAAGAATCTCTCTAAAATATATTAAATTTAAAAAATAAATTAGCATATAAATATCCCATTTAACGCATATGCGGCTTACGAAGGCAAGTTTAAAACAGAAAAACTTTCATCAATTTGGTATAGAATTATATAAATTAAACTTACCTCACCCAAATTACTATATCCAAGTTCACCAGCTAATTCTTCAGCCACGTAATTACCTCCAGTTATTCTAACCACCCAATCGTTAGTAAAGTGTCCATTATTGTCGTGCAACTTTACGTAAGTTATTAAGATAAGTAGAAGAAGCGTTACGAAAATCATGACCCTCTCTCTGATCGATTGGAAGAAAAGGCCTTAACGCTTCGAGTTCTCTCTTATTTATGCCTCGTCTGATAACAAAAGTGTGGGAAGTTGAGACCAAGAGATTTAAAGTACTTCATATCTCGAAACTCTGTTTGTTTTCGACCCCACAGCTGTTCTCTCTCCCACATCGACTTTATGACGTCAGTTGTGACAAGCGCAAATCGTTCTAGATAACAGGTGTTAGTTAATTGGTGGAGCTTACGTAAATTTATAAAGTCTATCCTATACTCGTGGTTGATATAATTATCGTTATACGTCTCTTATCTATGAGAAATTATGCGGTTATCAATTGTATCAACTGTTCTTCAAGATCAATTTTTTTCTTGGAATTTCTGCAAGTTTAGTTTAACTCTTTGCATAGTTAATTACGAGCAAATTAAATAATAAAATTTCAGCACTTGTATACATTAATATGTACAGTATACACGTATATTTTACGTATGTTTAGATGTAATTAATTCACTAAAATATCATATTAATGAATATTTTTGTAATATGTTTTCGCTCCAGAAGATGGCGACTCTGTTACAAAACTATATATATATATAGGCCTATATATATATAAAATCTTTTTTTAATATATCAATAAATACTTAATTTGTTTATATAAATTCTTAATATAAAAAGTTTAATTTTTGCTATTGAATTTACGTAAATATAGATCTATAACATTAATTAGTTTTTATTAATTTTATTCGTAAATATAGAATTTTTATATAAATAAATAATATTAATTCGGTTTTATTTAATTTTTATCTGTCTTAAAATTTTTTAAAGTTAAAATAAAATTAGCAGGCTTAATCCTAAAACTTTTGAATTAAAAAAACAAAAAAAAAATTGCATGTATTGCACACAATTGCATGCAATTTTTTGAACTTTTTTTTTTGAATTTTTGACATGCAATTTTGCATGCAATTGCGTGAAATACATGCAATTTTTTTGAACTTTTTTGAATTTTTGACATGCAATTTTGCATGCAATTTTTTGAACTTTTTTGAATTTTTGACATGCAATTTTGCATGCAATTTTTTGAACTTTTTTGAATTTTTTACATGCAATTTTTGCATGCAAAAATTGCTGGTCTAAAACCACTTTTTAGTTAAAAAATTTTTACACACGTATTTAACACAAAATATTTAAAAAGTAAAATAGAATTTATACAAATATTTTATTCCTATTTGTTCGTTAGCATGAGCTATCCTTTACACAATCTTTCATCTTTAAAATAAAAAATTCTTGTTAAAAATAATAAAGTATCATACATTAATCTTCCCGTATATACATATTTTATTATTTAAATAGTTTAAAAAATAAATAAATCCATTTAAAAATACATTTCAAATTGAGATAAGAAAAAGTTGTTATCTATTTGAATCTTCTCCTCTTGGTATTCCTGTTAAAAAAAAATGAAAATAATTATAATTACTTTATAAAATTCGTATGAATTGTATTTATGTAATTATTTAAACAAACCGGATTAGGATCGATTGCTGATAACACACGTTCCTCATCCTGGTAGACTTTCTTAGTATTTAACATATGTTTAGGAATGTCTTTAGTACCGTGAAGATGTAGAGTCGCTCGACTAATTAAGCCGTTGTAACTCTTTTTAGTCTGAAATTAAGGGTAAAACTATTAAAAAGTTATATATATATATATATCATCATCATCATCAACCATTGTCAATCCACTGGATAAAGGTAATCCTCTATCTCTTCCATTTTTTCCTGTCCAATGCATTGATTCTGTATATATAATTTAATAAGTGATAATCTCTGAGGACTAAACATACAAGTCGACCCCCCTATAACACTGTTGATTTTTCCGTTTTATATGAATTCCATGTTGTACGAGTCACTTAGATTTTACAAATACGTGAGCCGTTCACAGCCCAGCACACGTATTTGTAAAATCTAAGTGACTCGTACAACATGGAATTCATATAAAACGGAAAAATCAACAGTGTTATAGGGGGGTCGACTTGTATGTTTAGTCCTCAGAGATTATCACTTATTAAATTATATATACAGAATCAATGCATTGGACAGGAAAAAATGGAAGAGATAGAGGATTACCTTTATCCAGTGGATTGACAATGGTTGATGATGATGATGATATATATATATATATAACTTTTTAATAGTTTTACCCTTAATTTCAGACTAAAAAGAGTTACAACGGCTTAATTAGTCGAGCGACTCTACATCTTCACGGTACTAAAGACATTCCTAAACATATGTTAAATACTAAGAAAGTCTACCAGGATGAGGAACGTGTGTTATCAGCAATCGATCCTAATCCGGTTTGTTTAAATAATTACATAAATACAATTCATACGAATTTTATAAAGTAATTATAATTATTTTCATTTTTTTTTAACAGGAATACCAAGAGGAGAAGATTCAAATAGATAACAACTTTTTCTTATCTCAATTTGAAATGTATTTTTAAATGGATTTATTTATTTTTTAAACTATTTAAATAATAAAATATGTATATACGGGAAGATTAATGTATGATACTTTATTATTTTTAACAAGAATTTTTTATTTTAAAGATGAAAGATTGTGTAAAGGATAGCTCATGCTAACGAACAAATAGGAATAAAATATTTGTATAAATTCTATTTTACTTTTTAAATATTTTGTGTTAAATACGTGTGTAAAAATTTTTTAACTAAAAAGTGGTTTTAGACCAGCAATTTTTGCATGCAAAAATTGCATGTAAAAAATTCAAAAAAGTTCAAAAAATTGCATGCAAAATTGCATGTCAAAAATTCAAAAAAGTTCAAAAAAATTGCATGTATTTCACGCAATTGCATGCAAAATTGCATGTCAAAAATTCAAAAAAAAAAGTTCAAAAAATTGCATGCAATTGTGTGCAATACATGCAATTTTTTTTTTGTTTTTTTAATTCAAAAGTTTTAGGATTAAGCCTGCTAATTTTATTTTAACTTTAAAAAATTTTAAGACAGATAAAAATTAAATAAAACCGAATTAATATTATTTATTTATATAAAAATTCTATATTTACGAATAAAATTAATAAAAACTAATTAATGTTATAGATCTATATTTACGTAAATTCAATAGCAAAAATTAAACTTTTTATATTAAGAATTTATATAAACAAATTAAGTATTTATTGATATATTAAAAAAAGATTTTATATATATATAGGCCTATATATATATATAGTTTTGTAACAGAGTCGCCATCTTCTGGAGCGAAAACATATTACAAAAATATTCATTAATATGATATTTTAGTGAATTAATTACATCTAAACATACGTAAAATATACGTGTATACTGTACATATTAATGTATACAAGTGCTGAAATTTTATTATTTAATTTGCTCGTAATTAACTATGCAAAGAGTTAAACTAAACTTGCAGAAATTCCAAGAAAAAAATTGATCTTGAAGAACAGTTGATACAATTGATAACCGCATAATTTCTCATAGATAAGAGACGTATAACGATAATTATATCAACCACGAGTATAGGATAGACTTTATAAATTTACGTAAGCTCCACCAATTAACTAACACCTGTTATCTAGAACGATTTGCGCTTGTCACAACTGACGTCATAAAGTCGATGTGGGAGAGAGAACAGCTGTGGGGTCGAAAACAAACAGAGTTTCGAGATATGAAGTACTTTAAATCTCTTGGTCTCAACTTCCCACACTTTTGTTATCAGACGAGGCATAAATAAGAGAGAACTCGAAGCGTTAAGGCCTTTTCTTCCAATCGATCAGAGAGAGGGTCATGATTTTCGTAACGCTTCTTCTACTTATCTTAATAACTTACGTAAAGTTGCACGACAATAATGGACACTTTACTAACGATTGGGTGGTTAGAATAACTGGAGGTAATTACGTGGCTGAAGAATTAGCTGGTGAACTTGGATATAGTAATTTGGGTGAGGTAAGTTTAATTTATATAATTCTATACCAAATTGATGAAAGTTTTTCTGTTTTAAACTTGCCTTCGTAAGCCGCATATGCGTTAAATGGGATATTTATATGCTAATTTATTTTTTAAATTTAATATATTTTAGAGAGATTCTTGCATTTCAAAATGGAATTTGCATCATTTTTTTATCAACATACATCGTGTTTCAATACTTAAAATTACATAGAAGAATAAGTTATAAATCGAATTGATTCTGTAAATAAGAAAATGATACGAAGCATTATTATTTTTTTAATGCTAAACTAAAATATTTTTTCATCTAAATTTAGATCAGACATGTTTTTTTTTTCTTTTATACGTGAGACGAATTAGAATGAATGTGTATTGCATCTCGTCGCAGAGCAAATAGAAACAGATGTGGAGAATTTATAACCAATTTCTGAACAGACGTAATTACCATCCCCCCATTAATTGTTTTACAATGGTAATCTTATCAAAAGTTTGTTCTTTGGAACTTTTAGTTGCGGTTATAAAACTTTACTTATCCTTTTCTAAGGTAAACATTTTTTCTTTTTTATTATTATTATTTTCAATTTTTACACAATATCAAAATACATTTGTTGTTATTTTAAACTGTTAAACGAGATCAAAAATACATAAAATATTTAAACAATAACACGAGTTGAACAGCTTTAAACTCTTTAAAAATATGTTACAGGATATGAGATATTCTATAGATTTTTTAAGCTATTAAATTAAATATATTTAATAATTTTAATAATTCGATAGGATAATTAAATGTTTCCTATATTATTTTTAAAAGTAAATATTATTGTATTTAAGTAAGAGAGAGAAAGAGAGAGAGAGAGAGAGAGAGAGAGATGAACCGCATCATTTATCCTTTTCGGATAGAAGTGCGTATTGATGTTTTATAAAGGATGCTCTACTTATAAATATATTTAAAATATTTATTTAGAGAAAATAAGAAACGTTATTTTTATATATAAATAAATTGTTGTATGCTTTAACAATTTCGATAGGAAAACATCGATTCTATTGCAATGAGATAATTACATTTAGTGTTTGTATAGTTTCCATTTTCTCTTTCTAAACAGATCACTCGTCCCGTTCAAGGAAATTAGTTTCGTCGTTTAAATTATTAATTGTTATATTAGATTTTAAGGCTTTAATACTAATTAACGATATCGTTTTCCAACAAAATACGAATACTTTTCTCGGAAATCACTTTCAGAACCTTAATGACATCCGGTTGATTTTGACGTCACATCATCCGTTAGAAATAAAAAAAATAATCTCACGAAGAGGAAATTCTGTGGATAAATTAATTAGCTAAGAAATGATAATTTAAAAAATAACGTAATAAACTTTTAAAAAATCGAATAATTTGTTTTTTATTTTGATAAATATGGCGTGCAGGAACGAACATCTGTCGTTGCAAAGTGTTGATAAATTGATGAAATTTCGATATTCCAATTGAAAATTGGGTTGTTTTTGTAATGAAAATTTTAAAATATTTAAATTATTATTATTATTTCTTTTAGTTAAAGGGATTTAAGGATACTTATTTGATGAGAAGAATAGATCATCCTCAAAGATCAAGAAGAAACTCGGCAGTACTCACTAAAAGATTATCTGATGACAGGAGGGTAAATTTATATAAATTTTTCTTTTTTCCTGTAAATTAACTGGATGACAGATGATTTAGATCAAATATTTGTTTTTCAAAAGGTTATTTGGGCTGAACAACAAGTGATTAAACCTAGAATAAAGAGAGGTGTAATTCGTACGAAGAGGGCAAATCACGGTTTTCTTTACAAGGATAATTGCAGCAATAAGTTTAAGGATCCTTTCTGGTCCCATCAATGGTATTTGGTATGTAGTACTTTTCCAATTTTCTTTTAAAAAATATTTAATTAAGTCTCGATGATTCTCTGCCATGTTTAATTATGTTGTTAAATATAACAACAACAAAAAAAAAAAGTTTCATTATCCATATCATAACATTGAAGCGGATTAAAGATTAATAGAAATAAATAACTCGGTTTATTATACCATAAATAAACTTGATGTAGATAATATGATAAGGTTATAAATCGTTATGATTAATATATTTTTATAGTGCGACACTCGAGATCGTCAGGATTTACCTCGTATCGACTTTAACCCTTCTTCTGTATGGGATGGGTTAAATATAACTGGAAGAGGAATTGTTTTAACTGTCATGGACGATGGTGAATACATTTTTGTAATTAATGAGGTGTTTTAAATGCGTTGTAATTAAATGTATTTATAAATTAGCCTTAATGATGATCGAATATATGATTACGTCTTGTAAATGATCCGTTTTGTTGCAGGTTTGGAATGGAATCATACGGATATCCTGCCGAATTACGTAAGTATTTTTACAAATTGTTATTAACTCCATTAATAATTACATTATTACGATGTGTAATTAAGATATTTATAGGATCCCGAAGCCAGTTGGGATAGCAATGATAACGATCCCGACCCTTTTCCTCGTTACGACGAATACGACTCTAACAAGTGAGCACTCTTATTGTATTCGGTCACTTTACTTTCCTTATTGCTTACTGTTACTATACTTAGTCATTTTGGCTTTCCATTTGTCTCTGTTGTTATGATTGTTTTATTATTATTATTATTAATTACACAGTAGTACCGACGAATGATCACTTTTCTCTCTATATACAGTACAGTTATGACTTATAATTATACTATAAGCTGTGTTTCGTCATAAACATTTATGTTTTTAAGTTTTATTATTGTAGTCACGGAACACGATGCGCTGGAGAAATAGCAATGGTTGCCAATAACGATAAATGCGGTGTGGGGGTAGCTTATAATGCAAAAATAGGAGGTATGCTTATAATAAAATTAGATTAGACATACAAATAGTAAGCAAATATTCTCATAAAATACGATTATTTAATATTTTTTAACTTTTAAAGGGATTAGAATGTTAGACGGGGACGTAAGCGATGCGGTGGAATCTGTCTCTATAGCCTTTAGAATCGATCACATCGATATATTCAGTGCCTCTTGGGGTCCTTCAGACGACGGAATGACCGTAGACGGACCCAAGAGATTAGCCATAGAAGCTCTGGAGAAAGGTATATTCGAAGTAAGCCTGCCAATAATACTTTGCCTTCTTGCTCCGATGCTAGGCAGGAAAACGTATGTAACAAAATCTCGTGTTTTTTAGGGTCGTAACGGAAAAGGAGTCATTTATGTTTGGGCATCCGGAAACGGTGGATCCAAAGGAGACAACTGTAATTGCGACGGTTACACCAGTTCCATTTACACTCTATCAATCGGTAGCGCTAGTCAACACGGACGATTTCCTTGGTACGGAGAGAAATGTGCGTCGACCATGGCTTCCACCTTTTCTAGTGGTGCATACACGGACCAGAAAATCGTACGTTAAAATTAATTGGTAAAAATTATGTTTAATAAATTACTCAAAAACAATTCTTTCAGTCTTCTACAGATTTGCACAACCAATGCACTGACGATCATACAGGAACATCCGCTGCAGCCCCTTTGGCAGCAGGAATGATCGCATTAGTGTTGGAAGCGAAGTAAATCTTTAATCCATTTGACAAAATAAAGAAAACAGGAGATTAAGTCGATTTGGGATTAACGTAACTCTTTATTTTTAGTGGGAATTTAACGTGGAGAGACGTACAACACATAGTGGTGTGGACGTCTGACGTGGAACCACTGAAAGACAATAACGGATGGAAGAGAAACGCCATAGGTTTAATGTACAACAGTAGATTTGGCTTTGGTTTGATGGATGCAGAATCTATGGTTAAAACCGCTCTGAAGTGGAAATCCGTTCCACCGAAATATATTACGACGGCTCAATCTATAACCGAGTAAGCGATTTCATTCGTTAATTTAAATTTTCCTATTAAATCTAAGGAAAAATACATTTAAAAAATATATACTCGTATATATATAGGCTATATATATTAAAAAATAAATAAAAGCTTAGTACAAAAGCGGAGGTGTAGATCCGCCATCTGTGATAGACAGATGTTGACTAAAGTGGAGTCACATGGTTAGCTTTAGCAAAGAAACTTTTATTATTAGCGAATTGTGTCGGTGACATTCTTAATCGATTCTTTGCTACCTGTGACGTCAATAAATATACCTTATACTATAATTTTATTTTCTAGATTTCCCCAGCCACTTTCTTCGGGAAGAGATGCGGAAATATATTTCGAAACTGACTGCGGAAAAAATACAGAAAATGAAGTGCATTACCTGGAACACGTTCAGGTAACAGTCGACGTTGATTATAACAGAAGAGGAGCTTTAGAACTGTACTTAATTTCTCCATCAGGTACGAAAAA
>NW_019387597.1:12035-12535 GCF_000671375.1 Centruroides sculpturatus | reverse complement strand
TTATTAAATTTTATAATTATAATTAATTATAATTACTAAATTTGATACGAGATAGCGCCTAACGCTTGCCTGTAGTGCCAGATTACACGGTATTTAATAATTATTAGTAGCGGTAATGTAACTCGACCTTTAGACCTCTTTTAACCTTCAGAGAAAAAGAGAGTACGTACACTTATAATACACGTATGTATGGTTAAACACAAATGCGGATGTAGGTTTTGCGGGCTTTAGGGCTTCTTGAAGAACAATAAGGCCCCATTTTTTGTTAATAGAAATATTATAAACTAGCTGTTACCCGCGACTTCGTCAGCGGAGGTTTTGCAAGCAAACCCCATTTACATCCAATATTTCAATAACCATAGTAATTGTTATATAACACCTACCGCTGAAGAGAATTGCCGAAAATCAAACGAACTATTTTCAATTTGATCAATTTTCTGAAACGTTTACAATCGTTCTATAATCGAACCAATACGCAATAACAAATTCGAATTTAAAAC
>NW_019387597.1:8732-10689 GCF_000671375.1 Centruroides sculpturatus | reverse complement strand
TATATTTCAGACGATTACCATTTTTACAAAGTGTTCTAGAACAAAGTACAGACAGCTGGACCTTCCTTTTTAGGCTACACAACTGCCTATATTTAAAAAGTTCCTTAAAAACACAAAAAAACCAATAAATATTAAGAAAAAATCTTCTTTAAAATTGGAATGGTAAATCTTACGACGTCTTGTTACTTCATCTTTGTCCATTGGGTTTCTGGCTCTTTGGCTCTTTATCTACTGAGGATTAGCGCTGACAAATGTAGATTAGGCCGATATCCCTCTGGTGACGAATTATAGCGATATATTTGGATTTCCGTCAGATGAATAAATTACTTTTTACAAAATTAAAAGACAAAGTCGTTCTAAAAATATATATTTCAGACGATTACCATTTTTACAAAGTGTTCTAGAACAAAGTACAGACAGCTGGACCTTCCTTTTTAGGCTACACAACTGCCTATATTTAAAAAGTTCCTTAAAAACACAAAAAAACCAATAAATATTAAGAAAAAATCTTCTTTAAAATTGGAATGGTAAATCTTACGACGTCTTGTTACTTCATTTTTGTCCATTGGGTTTCTGGCTCTTTATCTACTGAAGATTAGCGCTGACAAATGTAGAGCCAGAAACCCAATGGACAAAGATGAAGTAACAAGACGTCGTAAGATTTACCATTTCAATTTTAAAAGAAGATTTTTTTCTTAATATTTTATTGGTTTTTTTTTGTGTTTTTAAGGAACTTTTTAAAATATAGGCAGTTGTGTAGCCTAAAAAGGAAGGTCCAGCTGTCTGTACTTTGTTCTAGAACACTTTGTAAAAATGGTAATCGTCTGAAATATATATTTTTAGAACGACTTTGTCTTTTAATTTGTAAAAAGTAATTTATTCATCTGACGGAAATTCAAATATATCGCTAAAATTCGTCACCAGAGGGATATCGGCCTAATCTACATTTGTCAGCGCTAATCCTCAGTAGATAAAGAGCCAAAGAGCCAGAAACCCAATGGACAAAGATGAAGTAACAAGACGTCGTAAGATTTACCATTCCAATTTTAAAGAAGATTTTTTCTTAATATTTATTGGTTTTTTTGTGTTTTTAAGGAACTTTTTAAATATAGGCAGTTGTGTAGCCTAAAAAGGAAGGTCCAGCTGTCTGTACTTTGTTCTAGAACACTTTGTAAAAATGGTAATCGTCTGAAATATATATTTTTAGAACGACTTTGTCTTTTAATTTTGTAAAAAGTAATTTATTCATCTGACGGAAATCCAAATATATCGCTATAATTCGTCACCAGAGGGATATCGGCCTAATCTACATTTGTCAGCGCTAATCCTCAGTAGATAAAGAGCCAAAGAGCCAGAAACCCAATGGACAAAGATGAAGTAACAAGACGTCGTAAGATTTACCATTCCAATTTTAAAGAAGATTTTTTCTTAATATTTATTGGTTTTTTTGTGTTTTTAAGGAACTTTTTAAATATAGGCAGTTGTGTAGCCTAAAAAGGAAGGTCCAGCTGTCTGTACTTTGTTCTAGAACACTTTGTAAAAATGGTAATCGTCTGAAATATATATTTTTAGAACGACTTTGTCTTTTAATTTTGTAAAAAGTAATTTATTCATCTGACGGAAATCCAAATATATCGCTATAATTCGTCACCAGAGGGATATCGGCCTAATCTACATTTGTCAGCGCTAATCCTCAGTAGATAAAGAGCCAAAGAGCCAGAAACCCAATGGACAAAGATGAAGTAACAAGACGTCGTAAGATTTACCATTCCAATTTTAAAGAAGATTTTTTCTTAATATTTATTGGTTTTTTTGTGTTTTTAAGGAACTTTTTAAATATAGGCAGTTGTGTAGCCTAAAAAGGAAGGTCCAGCTGTCTGTACTTTGTTCTAGAACACTTTGTAAAAATGGTAATCGTCTGAAATATATATTTTTAGAACGACTTTGTCTTTTAATT
>NW_019387597.1:0-3366 GCF_000671375.1 Centruroides sculpturatus | reverse complement strand
AAAAAAAACTAATCTATTTATTCATAAGAAAAAATATCTATTTATTCATATATAAGTAGTGTTTTTCACAACAAATTAGATAATAGAAACATCCGACGACGGCGTCATTCGAGAGCTTCCGACGGACTGACAACAGTGACGACGCGTGTCACGGGGGAGGGGTGCGGTGAAAAGCGAGTACAAGTGGCTGACAGATAGAATCAATGCCTAATCCTCGTTAATCGATTCAGAACGATTTTTAAATGTTTTTTTTTGATAAAATAAATAATATTTGCGTATGGAACTAAAGAGCCGCAGCTTCACATCCAAAGAGCCGCAGGTTGCCGACCCCTGATCTAGCAGAAAAGCGGTGATTATCAGAAAAGTTTGGATTGATTAAAGCTAGAATAAATAAAAGAATTCATTACAAATTCTATTTTAAATATCGACAGGGCTGCATATCACAATTTTCTACCGAAACTTTGAGAAATAAATAAATGATAAAACCAGAGCGAGAAATAAAATAGAAAATTTCAAAGAATGTTTTCGACTTTTATCGTCTAGATGGTTCGAGAGTCCCCGTTTATTCAAAAATGTCCGCAGTATTCGAAGTTAAAGTGGTTGTTTTAATTAGTTTCGTTTAAATTACATCAAAACACGCTTCTCAGATCAGTAATAGTCTATAGACTGTTTACGGTAAAGTTTTACTTTTCTGACGAGTTGTATAACATCTTTATGTAACTTATTAAACAGAAAGACTAACCACAGCGGGGAGAAGTGTGGCTACATTGCTGCACTACTACACATCATTGTTCACGTCGTCATTAATTACACTTTTTATGTCTAAGAGTGACTGGTCAGTAGAGTCCGGACACGAATACGAATATTGCGATTCACTACGTAATTTCGGATAAATAAAAAAACTCTGCATAAAATTTACTTAAAGAATTAAGACTCGCTCGGGAAAATTGTTTTTCGTAATATTTAAAATTATTAACACGGAAAAGTGATAAAAATACTGTAGATTTTACGCCCGAAAATCTGTCAATATAATTATAATTAAAAGAAAATTATAATTAAATATAGCTTTGTAAAGAAACGTACGTAAAAATAACACTGAATATTCTTTACTTTTTAAATGGTAAAACAATGCACTTAGTCAAATACTCTCTTTGAGTGGCTAATGGATGGAATCGTTGGTGCGTAACAGCCACCAGCTAAATTGCGTCGGGTTGGTGCTCTGTAAAACCCATGCGCCAATGCGTATAATTTTCTTTACACCATTCAAATATTTTGGCCGTGGAAGCTGTCATCTATTCGACAATACGGCGCTTCCGTTGGGAATACGCGTGTACAGTACGAATTTATATTGGAATATACAACAGAAATCTTATCGTTGTTTTTCACGTGTATAGAAACTTGTAATAAGATACGTAATGCGGTTATAATAAGATACTGTATTAATTTTAAGTCATTGAAAGTGCGTTAAAATATGAAAATAATTGCGCAATATGCATTTATATTTTAGAAAATAGGAGTGAAGCCGCGCTTCCTCAGCTCCCATGGACGGCACGCTACTGGCCAACAACCATCTCTACCGACATCTTCAAACCACGTTGAAGTTGCTGCGATTCGGAATACCTTTCAATGCAGTTGGCCGTCCCGTAGATCGATCTTTCTCATAAAAACAAGATGTCCCTGACAACTGTTTTTCAGAATATATTTTGACATTCCCTGCTGACAAGTGTTTTTGTAGAAATTCAAAATATTTCGTGTAGAATATCTCTTTTGGCAATACCACGCAACAGTGTGGTGCTGAGACTAAATAACGTCATACCAGGTTTGCCGATAGAAACAAAACTCTAAGAACACTACTTTTTGCTACGGCAATCTTTATTAGAGAAGTTGCGGCTGACGATTTCAACGCGAAAACGGGTACGTCGGACGTTCAGCGCCGTTTTCCTAAAAGCCTAAAAGTTGGCAATGTTTGGGACGTCGAGCGTGATTCCACCGACTATCCAAACACCATTGTCAAACTTCTAGGCTTATAGGAAAACGGCGGTGAACGTCCGACGTACGCGTTTTCGCGTTGGAGACGTCAGCCGCAACCTCTCTATTATCCAAGATCTATAAACGCGAGGTCACGATATTACTTACGAATTATTATTTCGGTTCCTTAGTTCCGTAGCCACGGCATAACCATAACTTTCATTCTCTATACAGTACATGCCAGTGGCGTGCCGTGACATTTGATGATAGGGAAGCCGTGTTTCTATAAGAAGCCGACTTCCAGGGGCAATCAGTTAATTCTTTCTTTAAATTGTATTTTTAATAGATTATTTATCCGACGTACTGTACTTTATAATAAATAAACGAGTTCAATATAATTACTTCCGTTATTAGATCCAATATACTCCATACGCCCTCTAAATGCCAATTCTCGCTTCGATAAAGACGTATAACATGTATTTATTTAGATATAATGTATGTATTAACCGTAACTATATCGTTATAACTTTCAATATTTATTTTATATTATTTACTAATTTTAAATTCTATTCCGCTTCGATTTCCAAATCGCTTCAAATGCCAAAGAATCGACTATTTTTCTTGTCTCTTGCCAGCTAAATCGTCAAAGCCATTCTTATTCAACACACTAATTTCATTGGAAAATAGTAGGCGAGCCAACAAGACAATTTTTGCATTTTTATGCATCTACAGAGACATTTTATCGCTAAAATATCGAACAAAGTTTTTTTATCGAAGCGTTTAAATTTAACTTAGGCATTGGCCTTTCTCTTTTAAACTCCCGTCAACTATACAGAAAACTATGGTAAAAACATATGGTCGGGTTAAGTTATAAATCTACTCTAAAACCCGATTCGCTTAATCGGGCCAGGGCGGGCGGCTAACGGCCCGGAACCGGTCCCGGATACAATTGGATGCGGTATACGCGTAGCATTCACCCCAGGTCCTAGGCTTCCACCGGCTAAACCGGGTGAGGTCGGTGCTCCGTAAAGCGCGTGCGCGAATATGGCTGTTTGGATGCCGATCTTATCATTTTTTTCACGCATAGTGTAGAAATTTGTAATAAGATACGTAATGCGGTTATAATAAACTATCGCGCGATTATTTTTGTATAATTAAAATTAACATGTATTTATTTTTTAGAAAATACGAGGGAAGCGGCGCATCCACCGCTTCCAACGTCGGCACGCCACTGCTTTCATATTTCACAAAGGATTAATTAATTTTTCATATTTTTAAAGACACTTTTGTAAAGTGATTAAAGTGTAATATAAAAAGCGTTTTACTTTTCGCATCAATACAAGGAGAAGAGTTTCTTTAATTGTCATCTGACCTAAAACGAGTTTGCAAAGGATATCG
>NW_019387596.1:0-10135 GCF_000671375.1 Centruroides sculpturatus | reverse complement strand
TTATCTTCATTGTACAGTACATGTAACACTGGAATGTTTAATAAGAAAGAAAATCGTCAATTATTATTTGTACAAAATCTGTTCAATGTTTAAAATGTCACAAACATAATTAAATATCATTAATAACATTCAGAAGTACATTATTTCGTTATTCTTCGTCCAATTTCTTGTGTGTTTAGTTTTTGCAGTTAAGAAATTCTCTTAACGCAGTTACTAGGTAATAAATAAACCATTAAATATACTTAAGTTTGAAAGTATTATCGGTGCATAACACATTTCCTCGGTCGTAATTTTTATTTGCTTAGTGTCTGGTGTGGCTTATAAAATTTGCGCTAGAAGATTTTGTTTTATTTTATTTGTATGCGTTACTTTACTTTGAAAACAGCAGAATTAAATTAATTAGAATTAATTTTTGACAATTAATTGTTATTAATGGCATTGACTTATTTTTACTTTTAATCTTTTCTATTCAGCCGAGAGGTGGTTATTACAATTTACTGTATAACAGCGGTGGTTATTACAATTTACTGTATAAAATTTACGGCTTCTTAAACGCCTTGGGAAATTTATTAATTTCGTATTTTATATGCATTACGACATTATATAAAAAGACTTCATATGTTTTTACGTTTAATAAACATGAATTAACTTATGCAAATAACTCATAATGTACAGAAAACTCGCATTCGCAAAATTCGCATCGAAAAGCTTCGACAATCAACTTTTGACAATCATTAATATTATATTATTAACGTTTATCGTCAACGTAACAATAGAAAACGTAAATACCTGATGCTAAGTAATTATTCAGGCTTAAGAACTAATGGAATAAATGCAACACATATTTAGCAGCTTTTATTTCAATTATCTATTATTCTAAAACTTACACAATGTACAGGACAATTTTCAACTACAGAGAACTCTCCAACTATAAATTATAACAATAAATATGTAGGTTGTATTTTTATGCCGTGCATATTTATTGTGTTATAATTTATCATATACCTTAATCATACATATTAATACTTTTTAGTAATTCAGCAGGTAATTTGCATTGACTCACACGCATGTCTCTTGAAAATAAATAAAATCGTATGTGGAAAAGTGCACGTAAAAGTAACAAAACCATTCTGTTCCGTGTGTCATTTTTTAACTGGTTAACAGTTGAAAAAGATCTTTCTACTGAATTATTTGATATCGGTAGTGTAAGTATATTGAATGCTGCTTCAGCATGTCGTGTTGCAGGATTGTTACCTGCGGCATCCTTATATTCAATGACTATTTTCCAAAAATGTTCTCCGGTTGTATGGAGTAATTCCTGGAATTTTTTGGGCACTGCGTATTATCTTTTCTAATTTTAAAAGGATTAAAGCATCTTTCCTTAATCTCAAATTGAAAATTTGAGATTAAGGAAAGATGCTCAAATTTTCCTTAATCTCAAATTGAAAATTTGAGATTAAGGAAAATTTGAGATTTCTTGAAAGTTCATCATTTTCTTTTCTTTTCATTTTCCTTAATTTTCAATTTGAGATTAAGAAAAATGAAATTTAATCTTTTTCCTTAATCTCAAATTGAAAATGAAAAGAAATCATTTTCCTTAATCTCGGATTGAAAATTTGAGATTAAGTAAAGTTGCTTTTTTCCTTCTTTTTCCTTAATCTCAAATTTTCACTTTGAGATTAAGGAAAATGATTTCTTTTCATTTTCAATTTGAGATTAAGGAAAAAGATTAAATTTCATTTTTCTTAATCTCAAATTGAAAATTAAGGAAAATGAAAAGAAAAGAAAATGATGAACTTTCAAGAAAATCGTGAAAATTTGTATCCAAGTCACAATCATGTATGAGCAAGAACACTAATTTTAAATTCATTAAATCCATACACAAAAACTGTTCTACAGAATGATTATTTACGACTGAAGATTTTATAATTATTTAGCAAATGAAATAACACAGTGAATGTAATTCATTAATGGCTGAAAAATTTATCTATACTGTTTTAAGAACCCGGACTTAACGAAAAATTTGGGCGTGAAAAATTATATTTTTTCGAAATATTTGAAGTAAAAAAGATTCCCAGCGAAAAAATGATTTAATTGTCGGAGGATATGATCGTATCTTTCGCTGGAGTCACTTCCTTTCGCTGGTGACACATGGAATATGTAACCAAGAACCTAACAACAAAAACTATTATTGGACAGAGAAATCAAAAATACCAAACATGGGCAGGGGAAGAAAGAGGGGAGGACCCCAAATAAAACGCAATGTCCGATGACGACACAGAGAGTTCGTCCGTCACAGAGAATTCGTTCGTCTCCAAAGTTCGTCGCTCATTTCGGATACATCTCCCATCCCGTCAATCCTATCAAGTTATCCTATAAATTCTATTTAATGAAGTTATCTTATCAATGCTCGTCGAAAATCTAACGAACAATCTTGCTGACTAGAAGTTCATCGATTCGCCAAACCTCCGATTTACGAATAAACCTGTATTTAACTAAGGTATTTATCAACTTGCGAAGTATTGTGAACTCTCTCTCTCTCTATCTCTCTCGCAGTCAGGGACCCGTGATATTAATGTACGCTACGTTGTAGAAGTCGTTATAAAATTAGAATCTAGCTAAGATCCTTATATAACTTATATACAGAAATGTAAAATGCTTGTGTAAATAAAGGGGTATTGTTTAATGTCAAATTCGTTGTGGAGTGCACTTCTGTATTGTCTCTCAGACCTTCTCCATCCCGGGCCCGAGCGCCTACAAACCCGACCACTAGCGCAATAAAACGAACTTAACCGCCATCGAGGTTTATGCGTCTAATAATTGTTACTTGTAATTTTTCACAGCATTTTAAATGATTTGGTAAATGTCGTAATTTTAAAGTAGTAGATTTGGTTTAGCTAGTGAGATTCTACGATTCGTTGCAGCTGCTGTACACAATTATAGAGACTCGTGCATACGTATACAGGCTCAGATGAGTGCAGAACTAAATAGATTAGTCTTGACCTCACCCTTCAGTGCGCCTGGAACATGAGGCTTTTCAGACTTACTTGTGAATGCCGTGTTTTTTTTCCTTCCTATAAATCGACCGATTTTTTGAATTTATAAAACATCTGTGACATATTACGATTAAATATTCTTAAAATATTCACTCGTGTCTTTTTAACTAATAATTTTCAAGCAATCCTCCTTTCGGACAACGTTCTCCTCGTCTAATTTTCTCCACTTTCAGAAGAAATAGAAAAAAGTCCAACAAGGCATTCCACAACTAAAAATGCAATATATAAAAATATATATTAATTATACTAATAATAATAATAAGTAATTATAACAATAATAATAAGTATTATTATAAGTTAATAAATATTCAATATACTTTGATAGCGATGCTCCTCTTCACAGTGAAGTCCAACAGAGAAATTCCAATGGATGGTCCCGTGTATCTCTTCTGAATGTTGATCATCTTAATAAGGATTGAATATTTTTCTACTTTATATCAATATAAATATCGTATGCTGTATTTATCATTATGTCAAAACAGAAATTTATATAAATGAGTACTTTCAGAATAAACGAGAGTAAAATATTCCCTTTAATCTATATAATTAGTGGGCTTGAAAGAGTTTCGTACAAGATTGAAAACTTTCCAAAGTATAAAAAAGTATTTATTAAACAAAACTGAAGTTTGAAAATTAAGGCTAATTCAAGAATACTGGAATTAACAAAATAAATCGCATATTTACCAAAAGGTTGTCCATTGCATTCCAAGTTGTGATGAAATACTTGTGTAATTCCTTCAAAGGTCGTCTTGCCTGCAGATAATTAGAAATTATTTGTTTATTTGTTTTTAAATGAATTATTCTATAAATATTTCATAAAAATTAATTACCGACATCCATAATTCTGCGGCAATTAAAGCACAGATGACGAGAAATACGAAGCAAACAATAAGGAAAACCAGAAAATACGCAAAGAACATCCAATTCTTCTTTGTAAAAATTAATATGTAAAGATTTATGCAGCACGTCGAAACTGCTAAACTGTAGATGTCAGCAACAATAATATTAGCGGAATCATTAAATTCGTCAATCATTTCCGTGTATCTAACGTATCTTCTGTAGACCGAGTACAAAAACTCTCTTAAATCTTCTTTTCTAACTTGGGAATTCTGGATTTCTTCCGTAAGTACGTCGAACTTATTCTTCATTAACAAAAAAGCAATTAATGCAACCGGCACACCAAGCAAAACGTATCCAGAAATGTAAATAAAAGTAATGCAAGAGGAGATTGTACAAAATGCAGCATGCCATTCACCAGATTTTCTCAAAACTGGATACCCGATAATTATAATGAGAATAGAAAATGTACACGTTAAAGGCACGAAGCAACATATTTCTAGCAGATGTAATGTATTCTGTATCTTGTAAGCAAAATATTCTTCTTCGGTGGTTTCTTTCTGTAGTGAAGAACAAAACCTTCGATTAAGATGAAGGTGATTAATGATGCAGTTAACTGCCGAAACTAGGAATATGTCCAAGAACAGAACCTTAATCATTAATGCATCGTCACCAAAAATTTCCATTATTTCTTCGCAAGGAAGGTGTCCGGGGAAGAGAATCGATACGATAAGATAAATTACAATCATCCAAAAATAAAGACATACTAAAGTTTGGTAAATTTTGAATATTGAACGAGAAAGGGAATCGTTTCTTCGTGGACACTCTATTGTCAAAGTAATGCCAAAGATCCTGGCACAAATCTGAGATGAATACAAAATGCATCCGAAACAATCGCATTTATACAAAGCAGGCATCACACCTTATAAAAATTGTTTAAGATATCAAGCAAAATTTTTTATTATTATACTTATTTCGGTACAAAAACGATCAAGTACGTTTGGATGATCATTTACTACTGTTACCAGATTATAGATATCTTATGACTGCATTAGAATTATTGCTTTTTAAAGGATGCCGTGCAATAATGGATTAGTACCTTCAGTGCTGATTTCGAAGCTTCAATATTAAATACGGTAATTGATTCTATCGATTCGTTTTATAGGTAAGGCTGTCATGTCCGACTGCTGAGCAATTGGACATGGCAAACTTAATTCGGTAGACGTGCACTTAAACTTTGAACGTCGAATATAAATTACTGAATGTTATTGATCTATTATGACGACAAAATTTATTCACTTTACATATCGATGAATCATTCAAAATACTAAACCTAAATCATTCCTTCGGTCATATTAACACGAGTATTTTCATAAATGCATGCCATTTATGCTAATTGTTATTATAAATTATTCAATTCTCTTTAATTCAACTAATTAAATAGTCTTTTATAAACTGAACGTCTTGTTGTCTGTATTTACTTACCGGGAGTACCTGTCTGGTATTGACTATTGTGACTTCATTTCTGAATTAAAGCAGTTATGTTGGATATAACTTACAGAAAATATTATTGAATAATTATAAGGAAAGATAATTGATAAATATAAATATTTCAAGAGTTTTAATGTAAAAACTTTAATTTAATTAAAATAGCTGATGGAATTTTACACATTAAAAATACGTGAAAGAAAGTAAATCGTCTTGACATGTTCAATCACCAGGAATAAGCTTTCTTTACAGAGACGACTTTCTATTAGACGGTGTGACTGTGTAAAACACGTAAAACAGGGTATGATGGGTGGAACAATTGCGTTTCTTTAACTAGTGCAGCTAGTTCTATTTCCTTCAGTTCGGCATTTGGCACATTTATTCCTTTCCATTAGTTGTACCAAAGTTCAGCTTCACCGAGGAAATCATTCAAATTGTAGTAACTACAAAAAATTGTCGTTTTTTTTTTAAATCCTCATACCTCATATCAAGCATTACGTGAGGGTGCAATGTAAGCAATGAGAATGCGTGTAAGTTCTCAGAAAAATGCTGTTCCAGAGACATTATTAATGAATCTATGTACGGAATAATTAGTGATCTTCTCCAAAACTCGCTAGGAGTTTGTGCTGATAGATTTATGAGTCGCGGCATATTGAAATCTGTTTCAAGATGCTCGGTGATTGTTTCAGTCTCTGCTATATCACTTTGACTTTCAGCAACCGAATTTCCACAATGTTTTCTCGTGATATCTGTGATTTTCTTTTTGTGATTTGCACGTTGAAGTAAGTCCACACTTTTTGACTGAAGAACATTTATTTACCACCTGTTGGAGGAGCGCCGAATATTTCCTATGAGACAACCACTAACAATGTATTCTGATTTTGTAGCAGCGCAATGCATTTGAAAAGCAGCTTTACTCGTTGCATTTTTACCATCTGTTGATAGCTTTTCAAGCGCCATAACGATTTTCACATAATATTCCTTGAATGTGGCAATACTTTTATATTTTTGAAAACAACGGGTTTCACAGAGCATCGGTATATTCGATACGTATTTTCGACAAAGGGCCGATTCTCGGAAGAATCTTCTTATTTCTTTTATTGTGGAGACCGTATTTTCGTTTCACTATTTCGTATTTCACATACATTAAAACACCTTAATTTGTTGCTGAGAAGTATATTTTTTAAAAACAAACGTTTTCAATCTGATTAACAGGCCATCCTCAGGTCTGAAAAAACGAAAATGGAACAGATACGTTCCATGTAGAAAATATAAATATTTAAATCAAAATTTAGAACAAAAAAACAAAAATATAAATTTGGGGCTCTTTTTAAAACCATTCTTGCTTGTTTCCTATTAGCGACTTCTTTCATAATACTGTTCAAATTACTATTATATGTAAACTTCAAACGTCTATTGGGAGCGGTATTTAAGCTTTTTCTCTCTTTGTTCCTTTCATATTTTTTGAGTAAGCCTACAATGGTGCTTTTCTTGTAACCTAGGGTCTGGGCTACTTGCAATATTCTGTCAATTTCTTTATTCCTGTCACCGATTCTATCACAATACAAATAGGCTCTTCTTATCAAAATTTGAAATGCGGCCATTTTATATCGATATGGATCCATGGACTGTGNACGTATAAAAGACTACCGAACTCTGCACTCAATCATCACCTAAGACAATGGGAAATAGAAAAATGGCAGAGCGAATGGAACCAATCGAGCACCGGAAGACATTGCTTCAGTTATATACCATACATAAAGGATAGGTTAAAAAATAAGCATTTTAGGATAAGGCACGAAACCACCCAAGTATTAACGAATCACGGCAAATTCTCTGCCTATTTGCACAGGATTAAAAAAACAGATAATGGAAAGTGCCATTGTGATGGAGTCAGCGAAGGGGACGCAAACCACTACATCTATGATTGTAACATCTACGACCAATTCAGATATCCATTATATAGAGAATGCATAACACAAGGAGTTGGATGGAGACCCCAAGCAAATGAAATATTTAACAGAAAGGAAATCTGGGAACAACTAGAAAATTTTGTCAGGAAAACTAAAGCACTGCTACCTGACTATCACTACAACATGGAAACTCAAGGTACTAATTCGGATCTCAACAATGACACTCCGGAGGAATCGGACTCACAAAGGAGTGAGATCTTTAGCAGTGATAGTGAGGACAGCGACTACGACTTATATTAGACTCTACAGGGCTTCAGGACAGAAGACTTGCTATTATTGTTGCAGCCTTGTAAGTAGCAAGGCTTCACAATTCCAAGTGTATTATGATTGACCACAAAGACATTGTAAATAGTGTATATACTCAATCCTGTTATATAATTGTATCACAGGTATGAAAGAATTGTACTGTTAGCATGCAAATAGCATGTCTTGTACTCCATTGTCATCCTGTTAACAAGAACAAACTATTTATATCATGCAAAATGCATGAAATTGTTGCATTCATCTGTTTTCATGTAAACCAATTGTATATTTTGTTGCAAACTGTAACCTTTATTTTGCTTTTAAAAAACAGAACCCGATGCTGGCGCTCGTGGGACCCCATGGGGGTGACCCCAGTTGCACTTATTTTCCGACTTTCCTATCTCCCTTTGTTTCTTCTTCCCACTAATTCTTCTCACTTTTCTAGACCTTCTTTCCTACTTCTTAAGGGTTAAGTTTGTAGTACGACACAGACAGCCCTCTAAATCTGTTACTCCCACTGTATCTTCTGGGTAGACACAGAGACCGTTACGTTTATCTTTACGCGCGAGCTGTCGCGTCTGTGGACGGTTGGACTCGGGATGGAAACCGTTGGCTAAAAAAGTGCACTTTACGAGTTATCATATAACAGAACTACTCGTTTATTAATTAAAATGATAACAAGACATATATCGTTATACAGAAGCTTAGCGAGTGCTAATATTTGGATATACAGCGTAACTACTGCGCGCGACCCTGGCAACGAGAGAGAGAGAGAGAGTTCACATTAAGTTCGCACGAGGATAAATTCCTGAAAAGTTCGTAGATCTTGAAATTCAGAGTTTCTTAGATTGAGGGAGTCATTTTCCTCGGGATCAACGGGTTCTTCCGATGAACGGTGATAGATGCTCAGGAGCGGAGACGGTATCGGCTGGAATCAGCGATAGCGGCGATGACGAGCTAGTCACACACACATAGTTCAAAAACAACTGGATGGATTCCCTCTACTCATCGACCCCTCCTTTTATCAGGGGGTCTGTCCTGAGGTTTTTCCATGGCCTTATTTGGAGTCATTCTACAATCGTCCAATAGTTAAATTTTGGTCGTAGATTCCACTAGGAAGCTGTGTCACCTTCGAAAGGAAGTGAATCCGGGGAAAGATACAATCGTATCCTTCCAGATTTTTATTAAATGTTGGGAAAAAGTTTATTCCTTTTTCCATATAATTAATCGTTATTTCGTTTTATTTTAAAACGAACATGAAAGTTTATAAAAAGAAAGGTTTATAAAAGCTTATCAGATCCGGGCACTCACACCACCATCATTTTTTGCCATAGTGGAACACACATTGTATCCTTGTCCCACGCACTTTTCTGGATCTAGGCCTAATCCCCCAACCAACTGTATTTGAATTTTCTTTTTAATTGCATAGCATCCTTAGCAAAGTCATAACAACTTGGAGTTGGTGACCAACAGTTTTTTAAAACTTCCATTTTTTAAAATGAGGTCATACTAAATGAACGTCCAAGCCAGTGACCCACATCATTATCAAAATACGTTTGATTCTGTGCATCTATCACTTTCGCTACTTACTTTTAATTAGATTGCTTTGAAACTCATCGACTCAAACGAAAATAATATACATGGAAACTTTTTTTATCACAAAAGGTATGTACAGTAGAGCGTCATTTATCCGAATCAATTGGGGACTGGAGTTGTTCGGTAAATCGATATTTCGGATAACCGATTGTGTACGAAAAAATATATTAACCTATCTCGTGTTGAAATTTTTCTCCGTTGCGTGTCGCTTCGCGTTGAATTTTCGTCGATGTTAAGTCTAACGAAGACTATTGTATCGTTAAAAATTATTTTTTTATTTTATACAAACAAAATAAACATATTGAAACATGAAAACAATAAAAAATTATATTTCAGAAGTTAATTTAGTATCAAAAACGTAAAATATTTGAGTAGCCCAAGACATAGCCAAAGATTGCAGCGCCACAGCACTGGCGAAAATTTAAATTTGCGGACTGGAATTCTTTCGGATGATTGACGTTTCGGATAATTGACTTTCGGATAACCGACGCTCTACTGTAATATCAATTTTAGATTGCAATTGTTACGGGATTGCAGTCGAAAAATTAAATAAACGTACGTAAAACGTTAATGGATTTTTTTAAAACACAACATACAATAGAAGTAAATGCAGCACTTATTAATTTAAAACGACATAAGAAATCCAGTATTGCATATGGACGCAACGACGTTCAAATAAACCTTGCTCGCGGTATGTTCTGAACAAGCTCTAATGCCTCAACTCACTCAATTGATTCCCTGGCATTGATTGCAGCGCTTAATTAAATAGGGAACAGAAGATACTAGAACTTTCCCGCTAAATCCGAACCTCGAACATTCTATAATCTTTGAGTCTTACCATAGACCATTGAACCGCCAGTTTCCCACTCGTTTACCAGAGAGTGCTCCCATCACCGACCAACATGATAGAATCTTCCCACCACGATTCAAACATGCTTTCTT
>NW_019387595.1:0-9961 GCF_000671375.1 Centruroides sculpturatus | reverse complement strand
TTTTTTTTAGGATGTAGGATGTAATGGTATAAGGTAGTGCAACAATTGGGCGATCTGCTAAGGAACTCGGGGGGGAGACTTTTATGGGAAATTGGCCCCTATTTAGAAATACACACGTAAAGAAAGCCCAGAAAACTACGTTTGTCACGCACGAACCCACAACCAGTTTCAATAGTTTCTTCGGTTGGGCTGATATAATTTTAGTTATTTAATTAGTAGTAAAATATTTATGACAATAGCTTCGTTATTTTTTAACCTTTCTTTTATGTTTCTTACACGGTTTTTTTTAATATTTAAACTAAATTGAAGGCTACCGATTATACTTTTATTAATTTAAAAGAAATTTATAATTTATTGAAAAGTACTGCAGAAAGTAAAAAAATAATGTAGGGTCAAGGCAACATTTTTGGCCGATTTTCTCCCATTAAATCTAAATGCTCCTTCCACCATCGTTATAAATTACTTTAGACAGAATTTCCTTTTCTGTCAGTTTATATTGTGTAATATGAGACAGTCGTAACATCGTAACAGTCATTTTGGGATAAATATTAAAGAAACAAATTCACAAATGCCCAAGTTATGGCCGTGTAAACTCTCCATTTATTGCCACACACGTGACTATTTGGGGGCAATAATAAACAATAAATAAAAACAGAAATTAACAGTTGTTTTTTTATAACTCTTACGAATGTCTTAATAATAAGCAGATTAAGAATCAAGTGCCTAAAATTAGTGGCTTGACCCTATATAATAAATATATATAGGTTATATATAGGATTTAGCGTAATAGACTGGTATTAAAATTTTAAAGATTGGTAGAAGATGCATTTTTTTAAACGTGTAATCGGATTACGATTCAAATTTTGTTGAAAATTTACAGCATTTTTATCTTGTTTACTGTATTTGTTTATCGTTATTCCATTATCTGTTGAGGCGGATCGATAACAATCAACACGAGTGTATTGAGTTCAATGATAGATTACGCGTTTTACACTTATGAAGTAATTACTTATCTCGTTTGATCTGTTTTCCAATCTTTCCAACCCACCACCGACCGAGAGGATAACACCAATAAACATTGTATTTGGTCGCGGGTTCGCGCCTTACTAGCGTGCTGGCTACGTTCAGTTGTC
This sequence comes from Centruroides sculpturatus, assembly GCF_000671375.1. NCBI lineage: Eukaryota > Metazoa > Arthropoda > Arachnida > Scorpiones > Buthidae > Centruroides > Centruroides sculpturatus. Next base: position 8,828 of record NW_019387595.1, on the reverse strand, counting down.
CTGGTTTTCTTTATATTTCTAACACCTAAATGGGGGCCAAATTCTCATAGAAAAGACCTCTCGATCGATCTGCCGGGAGGATGCCCTTAACAGATCGACAGAGAGAGGACTTTTTGACCATATGTTTCGAAGCCTCACCCCATTAATCCGATTTTTCCATAAGTAATATATAGAATATCCCCTCTACGTGTCCAACGAAAATATTAAAATTAAATGTTTAAAAGAAAAAGAAGAAGAAGCAAGAACGTTAAAAGTTGCGTAAATAAGAATACAGATAACGTTTATGAATACCGTTTTTACCGTGGTAGGAATTTATAATGAGTGGTAATGTAGGAAATTTCGAGGAAGAAAACATATTCAGCATTTAATATAAACGTACATTTAATAAATTTCGATATATATTATTTGATTTATGGCCATTTTAATTGATAAATGTGAGAGAATTTAAATTTTCCTTCTCCCTTTTAAACTTTGCTGTGTGTGTTTCTGTATTTATGCTAATCTTATCGATTTACTTCTAGACATTCATTAAAGTTAACATTTTGTAATTTATTAAACAGATTATTTCTGTTTCTCATTTCGTCTAATGAATTCTCTAAGACAATTTACTAATAAAATTATTATAAAATGGCCATAGGAAGCGGAGTTAATTTAATACATTTTTAGCAACACTAGACCTACTTATCGGCTAGGATACTCGATCTGCTTTAATATTATTTAAATTACACAATTTACTTTATACTTTTTTCCAATATTTAAGCTCTCAATTTGCTAACATCGTACGTAGCAAATAATATAAAATTAAATTAAATATTTAGTTTAATGGCATCAATTTTTGCATGTAACTAGTGATGTTTGACATTCCGCTCTTCTCCTAATTCCCTCTTACCAAGTTTTCTAAGCAATTGCATTATAAATGGCATATATTATGTTACGAATATTTGCAAATTTGATATATATATTTTTTAAATTTTATATTAAGCTTCTTCCGAGTTTATGTAGTAGTCGAGTGGATGAAACTTTCGAACACCCTCGGTCGTGGGTTCCTTTGTAACACCTAAATAGGGGCACGTTTCCCATAGGAAGTCTTTAATTAAACTAAGATTAACATATTTACAGAATAAAGTATATTAACCAGGAACAAACTCACGATCAATTGGGAGGTTGTGTGGAACAGAAAACACATTGTAGAAAATTTTCTCATATAAAACTATTGGAGAGAATGGTTACGGATGAGCAAAGTTAGAAAAAATAATGGTAATTATGAAGAAAAATTCTAGAAAAAAGTAGTTTGTTTCTGTAGAGTAACATAGTAAATGTGGTTACCTCCTAATACAGCGGGGTTCTCGAGCACCCGGAGACTACAGCACTTTTTCAAAGGTGTGGGAGACTCGTATTATACGAGTAATTTACATTTAATTAACAACAGAAATGCTAGAAATGTGTTTTTTATTGTCTAACAAACGACACTTTTGAGGCTCTCTCTAAAAATATGAATCGCTACGCTACTGAATGCAGAGTATTCATTAAACACGCTTTTTCTTAAATTATATGTCTACATGTTTACACTAATAATTAGAAGAATCTCTAATTTAAATATATATTTAATTGATGCGGGAGATAAATCCACGAGGTTATAGGTGATATAAATTTTCAGAAGCGTTAATATCGCATTAATGAAGTTTAGAAAAGCAGAATCATCTCTAAGAACATAATTCATTTAGAAAATAAGAACGTATCAACAGATGATAATAAATATGATGCGGGAGATAAGATAATAATCATGTATTTTTTAAAAAAATTATTTAAAATATTGAATTATAAATTTGTTCTTCATCATTCTTCGGATGCTTAAATTATACCTTATCATTTAGAAATATATTTACATTAATGATTTATTTGGCAATAACATATAAAACATTATAGGCTTGAATTTTTTAATTGCAGCTCTATACACTACCACTGTCGTCCCTCATTATTTTTAACGTTAAATTGTACAAGCAAATTTGCTATAATTATAAATTTAAATTGGATAAATTTCAATTGTGGATTTGATAATAGCTTTGTCGGTAGTGTGAATGGAAAATTTTGTAGAAAATATCTACAATCTTTCGATACATATATATGTAGATTCGAGTAAATTGTTGTGGATTGTAGAGGAGATGAATATAAGGCGCTTGTGGTCGAGGTGAAAGAGCCTCTTTTCTCGTGGAAAAGCGCAACAGAATGGCTAAAGAGGAGGAAATCGGACAAAACGCGGAGGGTGAAAAGATGTTTGTGGGCTGCGAAAACTAACTCGCAAGCTTTTGACTGTACAGATTGCAAGATTCCAGGTTGAAGAATGCCAACTATGCGAGATTCGACCCTTGGTACGGTTCGGTGTCGAGTCTTCTTTTAGTTTCCCGAATCCCTTCCTGGAGGATGGATATGCAAATAAAACATTCCTAAATGTTTGTAATTGTATTTTAGAAATTAAAATTTCTGGCGTTAAGTAGATGGCCGCGATCTTTCCGAATCCAATTAAGTCACGTTTAATTTGCAAGAAGAAAAGACAGAAGAATTAAAAACGAGCAGTTTGTATATGGCCGATTCGATTCAATCAATGCTGTTTGGGCAGAGGAGGAAGAATGCCAGTTTTCGAGGCAAATTGGCTCGGGAAGCATCATTATTTTGAGCAACTACAGAACAGTTATTTACGTCGGAAATTTAGTTAAATGAACAGTCTGTCACAACTCCTTAATTCAGAATCCGAAGCGAGTTCCAAGACGATCATCAGAAAATTCCAGGAATTGTTGATGCACTCAAGTTCCCAGCAATGACTGCAGCGGACTGGGGTATCTTATTAGCAATTAACGTTGCTGCAAATGACTTTGCAACAATCCGACCTTTTACGACGTAAATTAAAATCACTTTTCTTCCATTTCCATCTTCTATGAGCTATGGTATTTGCATTCCAAGCTGATATGGACTTCGGGTCGCCGGTGTCAACTCTGCAAATGTTTCCCCAACTCTTTTGTTTGCCATTGGAATATTTCACCGGCGTTGTAACCGATAATGAATTATTCCTGCTGGCTAATCTCTGCGTAATTACTACGTTGGACCCGAACGGGTATCGAAGTATCCCAGACCACGTCAGAGGCGTCACCTCAATTAAATTTTTCCTACCTTTCTTCCTCGCCATGCGCACCGCTTACGACGACGACACGGGGATAATAAATTGAAAAAATGTCCGTTAGCATTTTCATACGCCATTAATCAGAGGCTAGATTTGATAAAGTGCGTCAATGTGTGTTTAACAAGTGGACGAGACACCATTCCTTTTCGGTATTAATTCCATCAAAGGCCGTTAAGGGGGCGCCATTTATTATTCTCTATCTCAGTCGAGATCTTAGAAACAAGTGAGAATTTTTAACGTTGTGTTATAACTCTTATCTGTCCTCTTAATTTATAGTTTCTTTCCTTTTCCCCTTTAACGTAATTACTTCACAAATTTTTACTTCTTTGCCACCGGCGCCATCTATCGATGGCCGAACACAATCACCCCCTCTTTGTTTATTCCTTTATTTTCTTTATTATATAAATTTGCATAAAATATTCATCTATCTTTTAAATTTTACATTAAAAACTATTGCAGTATTTTCATGTTAATGTCTTTTTTTTTTAATCTTCCTAAACTCTTTACTATTTTTGCTCTAAGACACCGGTACCTTAATTAACTGTGGCATGATTGCAAAATTCAAGTTTTCTTTCACGATTAAGAAGGGAAGTACCATCTCATCTATTATGCATTCATCCGTTGTTTCAGTGGCCCATCCTTTCCTATTAAAGATGCGCAACGTATATCTTCTTTCTTTAAATACTAATTTCTTTAGATTCCTTCTTTCCTGTCTTTCTACCAAGGCCTCTTTTCAACTTTGGCCTTCGAGGTGGAGATGTCTATCACTTCTTGAACAGCTGCAAATTCCAGTTAATGTGTTCGCACCCTTAAAAAACTGTATTAATAAACAAAATCTCATCCTTCGAGACCAAGAAATTCCATCCCCTCTTCCATCCCCTGCTCCGGTGGATTAACTCGAATAATATTACGTATCGCAATAAACTTTCGGTCCATCTTGTGTATATCAGTAAAGGCTTTAAATAAGTAAAATCAATCGAGATTTATACAGAAGAGCCGCTTCGGTCTAAAGGGCATTTGGAATTTAAGCGCACTTTCTGAATTCTATTGATATGCACGATGGATATATACAGTAGTAGAATACCATAGTCAATGGTACTTGATACAATTCCAAAGAGAATTCTAATATGAATAGAGTATAGAAGTTCACATTTAAGTCTATTGTTCTCTGTGGTGTAATGCGTATCCCTTGTGATTATCGCAATTCTGTCTACGTAGATAGAATTGAGAAGCCCATACAGAGTAAACAAGATTACTGATATTTATATCTAAATATTCTCATTAATACGAAGACTATTAAGTAAATGTTAACAGTTCAATTTATCTATATTCTGTTCACAAAGAGGACGAAATTCGGGTGACTTTTTTTTTTTATAAATTCAATTTTCTTTCAACACCAAAGAAGCTAACTTACGCACTTTAAAAGAAAATGAGTAAATATTTTTATAACATTTGATGAATTCACGCTTCTCGTGTAATGATTTACTAAAATATTTGCATTTTATTTATTTATAATTATCCCACAATAATTTTATACGTCATTTTATTTTTTATTTAACTTCTTCCCCTCTTCTATAAATTTCAATAAAAAAGAAAACAAGAAGCACTTAGCGGATCCAGAAATCTTTATAGGGAGTGCAGGAAACAATACGTCTTACAAAATATCTTTCTACCCGAGGTAGATAAATATTATTGGAGTTTATAGGGGAGAAACCACCAGAAGGGGATCAGTTACACCCTGCGCAACTGTATCTATATACAGAAGCTCTACTGTATGTATACTGTCTACAATCAAACCCAACTCAAAAACTGATTTATATATTTGATAATTTTCTCCTATCTTTAGTAGAAATATCTAAAGTTCAAATAGAAATTATCTCTCACTTTTCTAGAAGTCTTTTTTGAATTTATCCTTTATACATTTTTGGAAGGACCCGATAGCGTATCAAGGATAGAAGTTTAGAAGCTGTCTATCAGTTCTTATCATATACTTATACCTTTTGTAAATTCAATGAAATGTTAAGAAGGATATTTTCTTTTTATCAGCTGTTATATTTCACTTAATAAAACTTTTCAAAGTTTTATACCTTTTTATATCTGGACGATAGCATACGTAATATCAGAGACGATTTAAAATAAGTGCCTAACTAGATTTTTCTGTAAGTATAAATATCATAAAATAATAATAATTATCATTATAGAATAATTACAAGCATTAAGGGACTCATAATAATAATTATAAGGCAAATTTAAGAAAGAATTTTTTAGTTTAAATAAAAATATTAAAGTGGTGATTAAGAATTTAATGAAGGGAAATTATTATCATTTTTGCAAATGTTCACAAATTTTTGAACTTGTAATTTATGTTTAAATTTGGAAGGAAAAAAATAAAATAAAAATGGCAATTTACTTTAGTGAATATTCTAGAAAAATTGAACGAATTTTTTATACTGTGTTCTTGATGTTGTAGTATTAAACGAAAGAATAGAAATACGATTTGTTCAGTGGAAAGAAAAAGAGGGCTGTTTCTTTCCAACCATTTGTGTCTAGAAAGAAAAAAGTATTTTCATTCATATAATGATCCGCCATTATCTATAAACCTCAAAAAAAAAATCAGTAAAAGTAAGCAATAGAGATATAATAAAATGAAAAAGAAAGACAAGATACCTCTTTCTTTGAATTGCTTTCTTTTTTAAATAAATCTTGTCATAAAAATAAACAATGAGAACAAACGTGATAATTTATCAAGTTGTTGATATTTATTTCGAATTTAAACTTCTGATAAGGATTTTTTCCTGGAAATTAAAGTCAAAATAACAAATAAAAAGGAGGTTTACAGTTTAAATGATTTAGTTATAGTGATTTGAACCATAAGAGAGATAGGGAGCGAGAGGAGGAGAGAGATGAGAGAGATGAGAGGGATGATTATGAAACAGTACGTTCTATTGATATCAGTGTTACAAAACGAAATTTAAGGTTAAATATTGTTAATTTAACTAAAACTATACAACACTAACTAAAATAATTATAAGAATGTATCCAGTTAAGAACTTTCGGCATGTAAAAGGTGCCGTGTCGAACCTATTTTTAAAGAACAATTATTTTAAAATAGTTACNCTCCCAACGGATATCCATTCCTATTATAGTATATGTTTTCATAGGATTGGTGCACTGTGGGATGTAAGTCCGGCTTCGATTTTGCCTATTAACTGAAAAGTCTGATGTTTATTCGTGATGGAAGAAGATAAAAATTTCCAGCACAATACGGGATAAAGATTTGACAGTAACTATACAAGAAAAATAGCGAAAGTATGGAGTAAATTTGAACCTGGATTCTTGGAGGCAGGAGAATATTTTCTTTAATATAATATAATATAAATATAATATTCCTTTCTTTAATAAATTATATTTTTAGAGAATATTCAAAGATTTTGATTTAAAAATTCCAAATTTTCATTGATTACGACGTTTTCTCGTATCGACTTCATAGAAAAATAAAACAATAAACACAAAGAAAATAATTTAGGAAATTAAATTAAATTTTAAATAATAAAATAAAATGTAGAAAATATTCATTAGTTTAAGTTCTCGATAATAGAGGCGTGTAAAAGATCTTCCAGATAAAAATTACTTTCGATTATATAATTAATTATATTAAAACTAGAAAGAAAAATTAATTAAGGAATGAATAAAATAAAATAATTGATAACTTACTTTTTTTATATAAAAAAAAATTGGCTATTCGCGTGTGGATTTTATAAATAAAAGACGACCTTTGACCTCTATTAAGTTTATCCATTTTATGTGAAAAATAAAAATCATGGAGAACGACTGAAAGGTTAAAGAGGGAAGATCCCACCCCAATTGAACAAGGTGAAAAGGTAGAGAAGGGTAAGTTATATTTGATTATGAGTGAAGATAAAAGTTGGGTGGATGAGCAAATGTTGCCATTTCATATTAATCTTAACTCGATTATCTAAAATAATGGATAGTTCCTTTCTTTTTCATCGAGGTCAAATTAGGGATCAGTTGAGAAAAATTCCCTATCGAGTCCTCTGATCAAAAACCGGATTGATATGAAGATTTATAATGTTGGCGATTTTTGATAATAGAGAATTTACTCAATTTTTGACCCAAAAGTAATAAAAAAAGTCTGACCAAATTTGGTAAACCCATTATTATACTGTTTCTTGCAGAGTATATACAAGGCGAACCTTATTAAATAAAAAGCCAATTTAATTTATTAGAGAGCAGTTCCTCGAGAAAATACATTGTTATGTAAACCCATTGGAAAGATTTAAGAACAACATATCTTAGTTTGTTTACAGATAATGCCAGTATTTTGGAGCCGTATTGACTTCTTGTCTCTTCTACTATTTTATTCCCTTATTCCTGCTGGGATTGTTGACACAAATCATTTCGATGACAACAACTAAGCTATGACTGCTTGCATTTGCTCCTAAATCAATCCTGCTTGAGCCCTGTGTGGTTATCATTCCCACGCATTCTTGGCCAATCTTTCATTGTTATATTTAATACGTCCATTCTGTGAAAATATTTCATTAATCTGTTGCTACGCTTTTTCCTCTTTCGTTGTATACATCGAGAGGCGTTTGTAAGGATCAAAAATTAATTTCTTTGAAACCTTAAGGGCTATTTTAATCGACATTTATTTACTTTTACTCTTCATATTTGAAGGCGTCAGTGGTGTAAGTGACGACAATTTTTCTTTATTAAAAATACAAAAATGTGTACTAGTTTCAAAATAAAAAGAAAGTAAATCTATGTATTTATTTAATTTCTATCAGTCATATATTCAAGAGTTTTCACTGAACTCAGTTGTGAGCGGGGTTCAGTAGAAACTCTTTCTGCCCCGTGGACATTAAAAGAACCCGTTTTACTTAGTGAACCCACTGTTGGTTCGTCCAAACCAATATCCGGACTGACCATACCGCCCCGAAAAATTCCCAGAGGTTTTACGTTCTTCGGTTATGATCCCAGCTCCCCAGAGGGGTAGGCTGTCACCTTAACCGCTCGGCCATCCGGCCGTATAAAGCTGAGAGTACACACGTACCAGTACATACTTGAGCACCGTTATACTTGAACGTATGCATACCAGAACTGTCAGTTTTTCATCCACACAGGCATTAGGTATTTCGGTACACGTGAACTCAGCTTAATAGTAGTAGGTTCTAAACTTTTACTAATTAAAATTGTGATTAAAATATTAATTTATATTTAATAAGCTTTTCATAAATTCGTTATATTTAATATGCATTGGAGGCGCCATAAATGAAACTTGTTTAAAACAAGGAATTTGTAAGCACAAATCAATATTTTCAAGGAAAATAAACCGCAGAATTAAGCTCGGAGTGTTATTTAGTGGTATCAATTCCAATTGTAAATTTAATATTTAAAAGGCTTTCCATCCTTGCCTCTAACATTATATAAACTGAAGAAGTTGTATTAAGAAAAGTGTTTTCCGAAAAATAAATATCATTATTCATATTTATTCGGCGAAAAAATGTAAAAATAAACAATTTATAATTTTATTATTAAACTTTTATAAGATTTTATAGTTTACCTACAGGCAAAATAAGAATTTCTAGTTGATGAACTTTCGGCATGTAAAAGGTGCCGTGTCGAACCTATT